>NC_134559.1:28545649-28712867 GCF_025594145.1 Primulina tabacum | reverse complement strand
TTTTTTTCCAAATCGGCAGTGTCCGAGATACGTTGATTTCACATGCTTAACTTCGGAGTTTTGATGGGATCCAGTGCATTAGTGCTGGTATGATCGCAACCGACATTGAGTGTGGGATTTTTATTCTATATCCTCGGAGTATGTGTGGAGCGGGCGGCGATGGACACACACGCGGCACTGCAACTCGTCCAATCAGAACCATGAATTAAGCGCTTCTGGCGCGATGGCAGAGCTAGGATGGGTGACTCCCAAGAAGTCCTCGTGTCGCGACCGTTTACGTTAAATTATGGCTAAATCAGTCGAAATAATTGTTTTCAATGAGTAACCTCTCTGGAGTAATATGCATCATACCCTTCCGCCCAAAAACCGGCTCACGACAACAAAAATCGTTAAATGTTCCAGAAAATAGAAAAAAATAAGAATAAGAAAATAGCGAATGTAAAGCTATTTATGCCTTGGATACGTAAAATGGAGCCGTAATCGAATTTTGGACTTCCTAAGCGGATTTCTCGAGGAAAAGGAAGCTTAAAAGAATCAGAAAATCGCAAATTAGAGGGTCTTAGAGAAGAAATTTGGCTAAAATCTCGCCAGCTCATGCGATGTAATGAGTCTCGTTCGTTTGCCCGTTTACAATCAAATTAGAATACAATTTTGTCAAATTCGGCAGCGCCCGAGTACGTTGATTTCACATGTCTTATCTGGTCCCGATCGAGATTTAGATGATTGAGCCGAAAATCGTCTGTTAACAAGTAATCACAAAATAGAAAAACACGAAAAGGGGTGCAACACGAGGACAGCCCAGGGGGTCACTCATCTAGTACTGCTCTCGCCCAAGCACATAACTTCGGAGTTTGATGGGATCCGGTGCATTAGTGTGGTAAGATCGCACCCGACATGAGTGGGATTTATTTTATATCCCTCGAGTACGTGTGGAGCGGGTGGCGATGGACAACACGCGGCACTGCTCCGCCCAATCAAAACATGAAGTTAAGCGTTCGGGCGCGATGGCCGAGCTAGGTTGGGTGACCTCCTTGGGAAGTCCTGTGTCACGACCGTTTACGTAAATTATGGATAAAACAGTCGAAAAAATTTTTTCTAATGAGTTAACCGTCTCCGGAGTAATCTGCGTCATACCATTCCACACAGAACCGGCTCACGACAACAAAAATTGCTAAATGTTACCAAAAAATAGAAAAAAAATAAGAAGAAGAAAATAGCGAATGTAAAGCTATTATTATGCCTGGGATACGATAAAATGGAACCGGAATCGAATTCGAACTTCCTAAGCGGATTTCTCGAGGAAACAGAAGCTTAACAGAAGCGGAAATCGCAAATTAGAGGGGTCTTAGAGAAGGAATTCGGGCTAAAATCTCGCCAGCTCATTGCAGAGTAATGAGTCTCATTCGTTTGTCCGTTTACAATCAAATTCGGCTACAATTTTGTCAAAATCCGGCAGTGCCCGAGATAAGTTGATTTCACATGTCTTATCTGGTCCTGATCGAGATTCAGATGATTTGAGCCATAAATCGTCTGTCAACAATTAATCAAAAATAGAAAAACACGAAAAGAGGTGCAAACCGAGGAATTCCCAAGGGCTCACCCATCCTGGTAATTCACTCGCCCAAGCACGCTTAACTTCGAAGTGCTGAGGGGATGCGGAGAATTAGTGATTGTATGATCGCACCTGACATTGAGTAGGATGTTTATTTTATATCCCTCGAGTATGAGTGGAGCGGGCGGCGATGGATAACACGCTGCACTGCTCTCGCCCAATCAGAACCATGAAGTTAATCATTCTGCGCGATGGCAGAGATAGGATGGGTGACCTCCTGGGAAGTCTCGTGTCTAGACGGTTACGTAAATTATGGCTAAAACAGCCGAAATAATGTTTCAAATGAGTTAACCATCTCCGGAGTAATCGGCGTCATACCCTTCCGCGCAAGAACCGGCTCACGACAACAAAAATCGCTAAATGCTCCAAAAAATAGAAAAAAAATAATAATAAGAAAATAGCGAATGTAAAGCTATTATTATGCCTAAGATACGATAAAATGGAACCTGAATCGAATTTCGGACTTCCTAAGCGGATTTTCGAGGAAACGGAAGCTTAACAGAAGCGGAAAATCGCAAATTAGAGGGTCTTAGAGAAGAAATTCGGCTAAAATCTCGCCAGCTCATTGCGGAGAGTATGATCGTCGTTTTCCAGTTACAATCAAATTAGGCTACAATTTTGTCCAAATCCGGCAGTGCCTGAGCTACTTTGATTCACATGTCTTATTTGGTCCGATCGAGATTCAGATGATTTGAGCCGAAAAATCGTCTGTCAACATTTAATCAAAAATAGAAAAACACGAAAAGGGGTGCAACACGAGGAAATCCAGGAGGTCACACAGCTTAGTACAGCTATCGTCCAAGCACACTTAACTTCGGAGTTCTGAGGGGATCCGGTGCATTAATGCTGGTATGATCGCACCTTACATTGAGTGGGACGTTTATTCTTATATCCCTCGAATATGTGTGGAGCGGGCGGCGATGGACAACACGCGGCACTGCTCGCCCAATCAGAACCAAGAAGTTAAGCGTTCTGGCGCGATGGCAGAGCTAGGATGGGTGACCTCCCTAGGAAGTCCTCCTGTCGCGACGTTTACGTAAATCATGGCTAAAACAGTCGAAAATATTGTTTTTAATGAGTTAACCATCTCCGGAGTAATCTGCATCATACCCTTCCGCACAGAACGGCTCACGACAACAAAAATCGCTAAATGTCCTAGAAATAGAAAAAAAATAAGAATAAGAAAATAGCGAATGTAAATCTATTATTATGCTTGGGATACGATAAAATGGAACCGGAATCGAATTTCGGACTTCCTAAGCGGATTTCTCGAGGAAACGGAAGCTTAACAGAAGCGGAAAATCGCAAATTAGAGGGTCTTAGAGAAGGAATTCGGCTAAAATCTCGCCAGCTCATTGCGAAGTAATGAGTCTCGTTCGTTTGCCCGTTTACAAACAAATTAGGCTACAATTTGTTCAAATCCGGCAGTGCCTGAGCTACTTGATTCACATGTCTTATCTGGTCACGATCGAAATTCAGATGATTTGAGCCGAAAATCGTCTGTCAACAATTAATCAAAAATAGAAAAACAAGAAAAGGGATACAACACGAGGAATTCCCAAGGGGTCACCCATCCTAGTACAGCTCATGTCAAGAACGCTTAACTTCGGAGTTCTGAGGGGATCCGGTGCATTAATCTGGTATGATCGCACCTGACATTGAGTGGGATGTTTATTTTTATATCCCTCGAGTATGTGTGGAGCGGGCGGCGATGGACAACACGCGGCACTGCTCTCGCCCAATCAGAACATGAAGTTAAGCGTTCTGGGCGCGATGGCAGAGCTAGGATGGGTGACCTCCCTGGGAAGTCCTCTTGTCGCGACCGTTACGTAAATTATGGATAAAACAGTCGAATAATTGTTTTTAATGAGTTAACCATCTCCGGAGTAATCTGCGTCATACCCTTCCGCACAGAACCGGCTCACGACAACAAAAATCGCTAAATGTTCCTAGAAAATAGAAAAAAAAATAAGAATAAGAAAATAGCAAATGTAAAGCTATTATTATGCCTGGGATACGATAAAATGGAACCGGAATCGAATTTTGGACTTCCTAAGCGGATTCTCGAGGAAACGGAAGCTTAACAGAACCGGAAAATCGCAAATTAGAGGGTCTTAGAGAAGGAATTCGGCCAAAATCTCGCCAGCTCATTGCGGAGTATTGAGACTCGTTCGTTTGCCCGTTTTACAATCAAATTAGACTACAATTTTGTCAAATCGGCAGTGCCAGAACTACGCTAATTTCAAATGTCTTATCTGGTCCCGATCGTGATTCAGATGATTTGAGCCGAAAATCGTATGTCAACAAGTAATCAAAATAGAAAAACATGGAAAGGGGTGCAACACGAGGACTTCCCAGAGGTCAACCCATTCTAGTACAGTTCTCACCAAGCACGCTTAACTTCTGAGTTCTGATGGATCCGGTGCATTAGTGCAGTTATGATCGCACCGACATTGAGTGGATGTTTATTCTTATATCTCTCTAGTACGTGTGGAGGCGGGCGACGATGGACAACACGCGGCACGTGCACTCGCCCAATCAGACCAGGAAGTTAAGCGTTCTGGCGCGATGGCCGAGCCAGGATGGGTGACCTTCCTGGGAAGTCATTGGTCCCGACCGTTTACGTAAATTATGGCTAAACAGTCGAAATAATTGTTTTAATGAGTTAACCCGTCTCCGGAGTAATCTCGCGTCATACCCTTCCACACAGAACCGGCTCACAGCAACAAAAATCGCTAAATGTTCCCAGAAAATAGAAAAAAAATAGAAGAGAAAATAGCGAATGTAAAGCTATTATTAATGCCTGGATACTATAAAATGGAACAGGAAAACGAATTTCGAACTTCTAAGCAGATTTCTCGAGGAAACGGAAGCTTAACAGAAGCGAAAGTCGCAAATTAGAGGTCTTAGAGATGGAATTCGCCTAAAATCTCGCCAGCTCATTTCGGAGTTATGATTCTCGGTCGTTTGGCCCCGTTTACCAATCAAATTAGCCTACAATTTTGTCCAAATCCGGCAGTGCCCGAGCTACGTTGATTTCACATGTCTTATTTGGTCTCGATCGAGATTCAGATGATTTGAGCCGACAATCGACTGTCAACAATTAAATCAAAAATAGAAAAAAACACGAAAGGGGTGCAACAAGAGGACTTCCCAGGGGGTCAGACATCCTAGTACTACTCTTGCCCAAGCATGCTTTACTTCGGAGTTCTGATTGGATCCGGTGCATTAGTGCTGGTATGATCGCACCCGATATTGAGTGGGAAGTTTATTCTTATATCTCTCGAGTACGTGTGGAACGGGCGACGATGGACAACACGCGGCACTGCTTTCGCTCAATAAGAAACCATGAAGTTAAGCGTTCTGGCGCGATGGCAGAGCTAGGATGGGTCACCTTCCTGGGAAGTTCCTCGGGTCGCCACCGTTTACGTAAATTAGGGCTAAAAACTGTCGAAATAATTGTTTTTTAATGAGTTAACCATCTCCGGAGTAATCTTTGTCACACCCTTACCGTTCCCGCACTGGAACCGGCTCACGGCAATATAAATCGCTAAATATTCCCAGAAAATAGAAAAAAATAAAAAGAGAAAATAGCGAATGTAAAGCTATTATTATTCCTAAGATACGATTAAATGGAAAGGAATCGAATTTCGAACTTCCTAAGAGGATTTCTCGATGAAATGAAAGCTTAACAGAAGCGGAAAATCGCAAATTAGAGGGTCTTAGAGAAGGAATTCGGCTAAAATCTCGCCAGCTCATTGCGGAGTAATGAGTCTCGTTCGTTTGCCCGTTTACAATCAAACTAGGCTACAATTTTGTCCAAATCCGGTAGTGCCCGAGCTACGTTGATTTCACATGTCATTATTGGTTTCGATCGAGATTCAGATAATTTGAGCCGAAAATCGTCTGTCAACAAGTAATCAAAAATAGAAAAACAAGAAAAGGGGTGCATCCACGAGGACTTAGCAGGGGGTCACCCATCCTAGTACTGCTCTTCGCCCCAAGCACGCTAACTTTGAAGTTTTAATGGGATCCGGTGCATTAGTGTTGGTATGATCGTACCCGACATTGAGTGGGATTTTTATTCTATATCTCTCGAGTACGTGTGGAGCGGGCGACGATGGACAACACGCGGCACTGATCTCGCCCAATCAGAAACCATGAAGTTAAGCGTTCTGGCGCGATGGCAGAGCTAGGATGGGTGACCTCCCTGGGAAGTTCTCGTGTCGCGACCGTTTATGTAAATCATAGCTAAAACAGTCGAAATAATTGTTTTTAAAGAGTTAACCGTCTCCGGAGTAATCTGCGTCATACCCTTCCGCACAGAACCGGCTCACGGCAACAAAAATCGCTAAATGTTCCAGAAAAATAGAAAAAAAAATAAAAAGAAGAAAATAGCGAATGTAAAGCTATTATTATGCTTGAGATACGATAAAATGGAACAGGAATCGAATTTCGAACTTCCTAAGCGGGTTTCTCGATGAAACGGAAGCTTAACTGAAGTGGAAAATCGTAAATTAGAGGGCTTCAGAGAAGAAATTCGGCTAAAGTCTAGATCCGCAATGAGCCTCGTTCGTTGCCCGTTTACAATCAAATTAGGCTACAATTTTGTCCAACACGAAAATAACGAAAAGGGGAGCAACACGAGGACTTCTCAAGGGTCACCCATCCTTGCACTGCTCTTGCCCAAGCACGCTTAACTTCGTGAGTTCTGATGGGATCCGGTGCATTATTGCTGGTATGATCGCACCTGACATTGAGTGGAATGTTTATTCTTATATCTCCTGAGTACGTGTGGAGCGGGCGGTGATGGACAACAGGCGGCATTGCTCTCGCCCAATAAAAACCATGAAGTTAGCGTTCTGGCGCGATGGCAGAGTTAGTATGGGTGACCTCCTTGGGAAGTCCTCGTGTCGCGACCGTTTATGTAAATTATGGCTAAAATAGTCGAAATAATTGTTTGAATGAGTTAACCGTCTCCGGAGTAATCTGCGTCATACCCTTCCGCACAGAACCGGCTCACAACAATAAAAATCGCTAAATGTTCCAGAAAATAGAAAAAAAATAAGAAGAAGAAAATAGCGAATATAAAGCTATTATTATGCCTGAGATACGATAAAATAGAACAAGAATCAAATTTAGAACTTCCTAAGCGGATTTCTCGAGGAAACAGAAGCTTAACAGAAGCGGAAAATCGCAAATTAGAGGGTCTTAGAGAAGGAATTCGACTAAAATCTCGTCAGCTCATTGCGGAGCAATGAGTCTCGTTCGTTTGCCCCGTTTACAATCAAATTAGGCTACAATTTTGACAAAATCCGGCAATGCCCGAGCTACGTTGATTTCACATGTCTTATCTAGTCCCGATCGAGATTCAGATGATTTGAGCCGAAAATCGTCTGTCAACAAGTAATCAAAAATAGAAAAACACGAAAAGGAGTGCAACACGAGGACTTCCCAGGGGGTCACCAATCCTAGTACTGCTCTAGCCCTAGCACGGTTGACTTCAGAGTTCTGATGGGATCCAGTGCATTAGTGCTAGTATGATCGCACCCGACATTGAGTGGGATTTTTATTCTTATATCCCTCGAGTACGTGTGGAGCGGGCGGCGATGGACAACACGCGGCACTGCTCTCTCCCAATAAGAACCATGAAGTTAAGCGTTCTAGCGCGATGGTAGAGCTATGATGGGTGACCCTCCCAGGGAAGTCCTCGTGTCGCGACCGTTTACGTAAATTATGGCTAAAACAGTTGAAATAATTGTTTTTAATGAGTTAATCGAATCCGGAGTAATCTACGTCATACACTGCCGCACAGAACCGGCTCACGACAACAAACAATCGCTAAATGTTCCCAGAACAATAGAAAAAATTAATAAGAAGAAAATAGCAAATGTAAAGCTATTATTATGCCTGGTATACGATAAAATGGAACAGGAATCGAATTTCGAACTTCCTACGCGGATTTCTCGATGAAACGGAAGCTTAACAAAAGCAGAAAATCGCAAATTAGAGGGTCTTAGAGAAGGAATTCGGCTAAAATCTCGTCAGCTCATTGCGGAGTAATGAGTCTCGTCGTTTGCCCGTTTACAATCAAATTAGGCTACAATTTTGTCCAAATCCGGCAGTTCCCGAGCTACGTTGATTTCACATGCCTTATCTGGTCCCGATCGAGATTCAGATGATTTGAGCCGAAAATTGGCTGTCAACAAGTAATCAAAAATAGAAAATCACGAAAAGGGTGCAACACGAGGACTTCCAAGGGGTCACCCAGCCTAGTACTGCTCTTGCCCAAGCACGCTTAAAATCAGAGTTCTGATGGGATCCGGTGCACTAATGCTGGTATGATCGCACCCGACATTGAGTGGGATGTTTATTCTTCTTATATCTCTCGAGTACGTCTGGAGCGGGCGACGATGGACAACACGCGGCACTGCTCTCGCCCAATCAGAACCATGAAGTTAAAGCGTTCTCGCGCGATGGCAGAGCTAGGATGGGTGACCTTCCTAGGAAGTCCTCGTGACGCGACCGTTTACCTAAATTATGGCTAAAACCGTCGAAATAATTGTTTTAATGAGTTAACCGTCTCCAGAGTAATCATCGTCATACCCTGCCGCACAGAACTGGCTTACGGCAACAAAATAGCTAAATGTTCCCAGCAAATAGAAAAAAATAAGAAGAAGAAAATATCGAATGTAAAGCTATTATTATGCTTGAGATACGATAAAATGGAACAGGAATCGAATTTCAAACTTTCTAAGAGGATTTCTCGAGGAAACAGAAGTTTAACAGAAGCGGAAAATCGCAAATTAGAGAGTCTTAGAGAAAGAATTCGGCTAAAATCTCGCCAGCTCATTGCGGAGTAATGTGTCTCGTTCGTTTGCCCGTTTACAATCAAATTAGCAAATAATTTTGTCCAAATCCGGCAATGCCCGAGCTACGTTGATTTCACATGTCTTATCTGGTCCCGATCGAGATTCAGATGATTTGAGCCGAAAATCGTCTGTCAACGAGTAATCAAAAATAGATTAACACGAAAAGAGGTGCAACACGAGGACTTCCCAGGGGGTCTCCCATCCTAGCACTGCTCTAGCCCAAGCACGGTTGACTTCGGAGTTCTGATGGGATCCGGTGCATTAGTGCTGGTATGGTCGCACCCGACATTGAGTGGGATTTTTATTCTTATATCCCTCGAGTACGAGTGGAGCGGGCAGCGATAGACAACACGCGGCACTGCTCTCGCCCAACAGAACCATGAAGTTAAGCGTTCTGGCGCGATTGCAGAGCTAGGATGGGTGTCCTCGTGTTGCGACCGTTTACGTAAATTATGGCTAAAACAGTAGAAATAATTGTTTATAATGATTTTACCGTCTCCGGAGCAAACTGCATCATATCCTTCCGCACAGAACCGACTCAGGACAACAAAAATCGGTAAACGTTCCCAAAAAATAGAAAAAAATAAGAAGAATAAAATAACGAATGTAAAGCTATGATTATGCCTGGGATACGATAAAAAGGAACATTAATCGAATTTCGCCTAAGCGGATTTCTTTAGGAAACGGAAGCTTAACAGAAGCGGAAAATCGCGAATTAGAGGGTCTTAGAGAAGGAATTCGGCTAAAATCTCGCCAGCTCATTGCGGAAAATGAGTCTCGTTCGTTTGCCCGTTTACAATAAAATTAGGCTACAATTTTGTCCAAATCCGGTATTGCCTGAGCTATGTTGATTTCACATGTCTTATCTGGTCTCGATCGAGATTCAGATGATTTGAGCCGAAAATCGTCTGTCAACAAGTAATCAAAAATAGAAAAACACGAAAAAAGGGTGCATCACGAGGACTTCCCAGGGGGTCACCAATCCTAGTACTTCTCTCGCCCAGGCAGGCTTAAGTTCGGAATTGTGATGGGATCCAGTACATTAGTGCTGGTATGATCGCACTCGAAATTGAGTGGGATTTTTTTTCTTATATCCCTCGAGTTCGTGTGAAGCGGGCGGCGATAGACAACACACGGCACTTTTCTTGTCCAATCAGAACCATAAAGTAAAGCGTTCTGGCGCGATGGCAGAGCTAGGATGGGTGACCTCCCTGGGAAGTCCTCGTGTCACGACCGTTTACGTAAATTATGGGTAAAACAGTCGAAATAATTGTTTTTAATGAGTTAAACGTCTCCGGAGTAATCTACGTCATACCTTTCCGCACAGAACCAGCTCACGACATTAGAAATAGCTAAATGTTCCTAGAAAATAGAAAAAAATAAGAATAAGAAAAAATCGAATGTAAAGCTATTATTATGCTTGGGATACGATAAAATGGAACCGGAATCGAATTTCAAACTTTCTAAGCGGATTTCACGAGGAAACAGAAGCTTAACAGAAGGGGAAAATCGCAAAATAGAAGGTCTTAGAGAAGGAATTAGGATAAAATCTCACCAGCACATTGCGGAACAATGAGTCTCGTTCATTTGCCTGTTAACAATCAAATTAGGCTACAATTTTGTCTAAATCCGATAGTGCCCGAGCTACGTTGATTTCACATGTCTTATCTGGTCACGATCAAGATTCAGATGATTTGAGCCGAAAATCGTCTGTCAACAAGTAATCAAAAATAGAAAAACACGTAAAAAGGTGCAACACGAGGACATCCCAGGGGGTCACCCATCTTAGTACTGCTCTCGCCCAAGCACGCTTAACTTCGGAGTTCTGATGGGATCCGGTGCATAAGTGCTTGTATGATCGCACCCGACACTGAGGGGGATTTTTATTCTTATATACCTCGAGTACGTGTGGAGCGGGCAGCGATGGACAACACGCGGCACTACTCTCGCCAAATCAGGACCATGAAGTTAAGCGTTCTGGCGTGATGGCAGAGCTAAGATGGGTGACCTCCCTGGGAAGTCCTCGTGTTGCGACCGTTTACGTAAATTATAGATAAAACAGTCGAAATAATTGTTTTTAATGAGTTAACTGTCTCCGGAGTAATCTGCATCATACCCTTCCGCACAGAACCGGCTCACGACAACAAAAATCGCTAAATGTTCCCAGAAAATAGAAAAAAAGAAGAAGAAAATAGCGAATGTAAAGCTATTATTATACCTGGGATACAATAAAATGGAATCGGAATCGAATTTCGGACTTTCTTAGCGAATTTCTCGAGGAAACGGAATCTTAACAGAAGCGTAAAATCGCAAATTAGAGGGTCTTAGAAAAGGAAATGAGCTAAAATCTCGCCACCCTCGTTACGGAGTTATGAGTCTCGTTCGTTTGCCCGTTTACAATCAAATTAGGAAAAAATTTTGTCCAAATCCGGCAGTGCCCGAGCTACATTGTTTTCACATGTCTTATATGGTCTTGATCGAGATTCAGATGATTTGAGCCGAAAATCGTCTGTCAACAAGTAATCAAAAATAGAAAAACACGAAATGGGGTGCAACACGAGGACTTCCCAGGGGTCACCTATCCTAGTACTGCTCTCGCCTAAGCATGCTTAACTTCGGAGTTCTGATGGGATGCGGTGCATTAGTGCTGGTATGATCGCACCCGACATTGAGTAGGATGTTTATTCTTATATCTCTCAAGTACGTGTGGAGCGGGAGGCGATGGACAACACTCGGCACTGCTCAAGCCCAATCAGAACCATGAAGTAAAGCGTTCTGTCGCGATGGAAGAGCTTGGATGGGTGATCTCCGACCGTTTACGTAAATTATGGCTTAAACAGTTGAAATAATTGTTTTTACTGAGTTAACCATTTCCGGAGTAATCTGTGTCATACCTTTCCGCACAGAACCGGCTCACGACAACAAAAATCGCTAAATGTTCCCAGAAAATAGAAAAAAAAATAAGAAGAAGAAAATAACGAATGTAAAGCTATTATTATGCCTGGGATACGATAAAATGGAACCGGAATCGAAATTCGGACTTCCTAAGCTGATTTCTCGAGAAAACAGAAGCTTAACAAAAGCGGAAAATCGCAAATTAGAGGGTCTTAGAGAAGGAGTTCGGCTAAAATCTCCTAACCTCGTTGCGGAGTAATGAGTCTCGTTCGTTTGCCCGTTTACAATCAAATTAGCCTACAATTTTGTCCAAATCCGGCAGTGCCCGAGCTACGTTTATTTCACATATCTTATCTGGTCCCGATCGAGATTCAGATTATTTGAGCCGAAAATCGTCTGTCAACAAGTAATCAAAAATAGAAAAACACGAAAATGGGTGCAACACGAGGACTTCCTTGGGGGTCACCCATCCTAGTACTGCTCTCTCCCAAGCACGCTTAACTTCGCAGTTCTGATGGGATTCGGTGCATTAATGCTGGTATGATCGCAACCGACATTGAGTGGGATGTTTATTCTTATATCCCTCGAGTACGTGTGGAGTGGTCGGCGATGGACAACACGCGGCACTGCTCTCGTCCAATCAAAACCATGAAGTTTAGTGTTCTGGCGCGATGGCAGAGCGAGGATGGGTGACTTCCCTGGGCAGTCCTCGTGTCGCGACCACTTACGTAAATTATGGCTAAAACAGTTGAAATAACTGTTTTTACTGAGTTAACCGTCTCCGGAGTAATCTTCGCACAGAACCGGCTCACGACAACAAAAATCGCTAAATGTTCCCAGAAAATAGATAAAAAAATAAGAAGAAGAAAATATCGAATGTAAAGCTATTATTATGCTCGGGATACGATAAAATGGAACTGGAATCGAATTTCGAACTTCCTAAGCGGATTTCTCGAGAAAACGAAAGTTTAACAGAAGCGGAAAATTAGAGGGTCTTAGAGAAGGAATTTGGCTAAAATCTCGCAAGCTCATTGCAGAGAAAGGAGCCTCTTTCGTTTGCCTGTTTACAATTAAATTAGGCTACAATTTTGTCCCAATACAGCAGTGCCCGAGCTGCGTTGATTTCACATGTCTTATCTGGTCCCGATCGAGATTCAGATGATTTGAGCCGAAATCGTCAGTCAACAAGTAATCAAAAATATAAAAACACGAAAAGGGTTGCAAAACGAGGACATCCTAGGGGGTCACCCATCCTAGTATTGCTCTCGCCCAATCAAGCTTAACTTCAGAGTTCCGATGGGATCTGGTGCATTAGGGCTGGTACGATCGCACCCGACATTGAGTGGGATGCTTATTCTTATATCCTCGAGTACGTGTGGAGCAGGCGGCGATGGACAATACGCGGCACTGCTCTAGCCCAATCAGAACCATGAAGTTAAGCGTTCTAGCTGACGGCAGAGTTAAGATGGGTGACCTCCCAGGGAAGTCCTCGTTTCGCGACCGTTTACGTAAATTATGGCTAAAACAGTCGAAATAATTGTTTTTAATGAGTTAACTGTCCACGGAGTAATCTGCGTCATACCCTTCCGCACATAACCGGCTCACTACAACAAAAATCACTAAATGTTCCCAGAAAATAAAAAAAAATAAGAAGAAGAAAATAGCGAATGTAATGCTATTATTATATCTGGGATACGATAAAATGGAAACGGAATCGAATTTTGACTTCCTAAGCGAATTTCTCGAGGAAACGGAAACTTAACAGAAGCAGAAAATCGCAATGAGTCTTGTTCCTTTCCACGTTTACAATCAAATTAGTGTACAATTTTGTCCAAATCCGGCATTTCTCGAGCTACGTTGATTTCACATGTTTTATCTGGTCCCGATAGAGATTCAGATTATTTGAGCCGAAAATAGTCTGTCAGCAAGTAATCAAAAATAAAAAAACACGATTAGGGGTGCAACACGAGGACTTCCCAGGGGGTCACCCATCATAGTACTGCTCTCGCCAAGAACGCTTAACTTCGGAGTTCTGATGGGATCCGGTGCATTAGTGCTGGTATGATCGCACCCGACATTGAGTGGGATGTTTATTCTTATATCCCTCGAGTACATGTGGAGCGGGCGGCGAGGATTGGTGACCTCCCTGGGCAGTCCTCTTGTCGCGACCGTGTACGTAAATTATGACTAAAAGAGTCGAAATAATTGTTTTTAATGAGTTATCCGTCTCGGGAGTAATCTGCGTCATACCCTTCCGCACAGAACCGGCTCACGACAACAAAAAATCGCTTAATGTTTCCAAAAAATAGAAAAAAAATTAGAAGAAGAAAATAGCGAATGTAAAGCTATTATTATGCCTGGGATACGATAAAATGGAAACGGAATCAAATTTTGAACTACCTAAGCAGATTTCTCGAGGAAACGGAAGCTTAACAGAAGCGAAAAATCGCAAATTAGAGGGTCTTGGAGAAGGAATTCGGCTAAAATCTCGCCAGCTCATTGCGGAGTAATGAGTATCGTTCGTTTGTCCGTTTACAATCAAATTCGGCTACAATTTTGTCCAAATCCGGCAGTGCCCGAGCTACGTTGATTTCACAAGTCTTATATGGTCCCGATCGAGATTCAGATGATTTGAGCTGAAAATCGTCTGTCAACAAGTAATAAAAAAAATAGAAAAACACGAAAAGGGTGCAACACGAGGACTTCCCAGGGGGTCACCCATCCTAGTACTACTCTAGCCCAAGCACGCTTAACTTCAGAGTTTTTATGCGACCGGTGCATTATTGCTGGTATGATCGCACCAGACATTGATTGGGATTTTTACTCATATATCCCTTGAGTACGTGTGGAGCGGGCGACGATTGACAACACGCGGCACTGCTCTCTTCCAATCAGAACCATGAAGTTAAGCGTTCTGGCGCGATGGCAGAGCTAGGATGGGTGACCTCTCTGGGCAGTCCTCGTGTCGCGACCGTTTACGTAAATTATGGCTAAATAGTCGAAATAATTATTTTTAATGAGTTAACCGTCTCCGGAGTAATCTACGTTATACCCTTCCGCACTGAACCGGCTCACGACAACAAAAATTGCTAAATGTTCCCAAAAAATACAAAAAAAAATAAGAAGAAGAAAATAGCGAAGGTAAAGCTTATATTATTCCTGGGATACGATAAAATGGAACATGAATCAAATTAGGCTACAATTTTGTCCAAATCCGGTATTGCTTGAGCTATGTTGATTTCACATGTCTTATCTGGTCTCGATCGAGATTCAGATGATTTGAGCCGAAAATCGTCTGTCAACAAGTAATCAAAAATAGAAAAACACGAAAAAAGGGTGCATCACGAGGACTTCCCAGGGGGTCACCAATCCTAGTACTTCTCTCGCCCAGGCAGGCTTAAGTTCGGAATTGTGATGGGATCCAGTACATTAGTGCTGGTATGATCGCACTCGAAATTGAGTGGGATTTTTTTTCTTATATCCCTCGAGTTCGTGTGAAGCGGGCGGCGATAGACAACACACGGCACTGTTCTCGTCCAATCAGAACCATAAAGTAAAGCGTTCTGGCGCGATGGCAGAGCTAGGATGGGTGACCTCCCTGGGAAGTCCTCGTGTCACGACCGTTTACGTAAATTATGGGTAAAACAGTCGAAATAATTGTTTTTAATGAGTTAAACGTCTCCGGAGTAATCTACGTCATACCTTTCCGCACAGAACCAGCTCACGACATTAGAAATAGCTAAATGTTCCTAGAAAATAGAAAAAAATAAGAATAAGAAAAAAATCGAATGTAAAGCTATTATTATGCTTGGGATACGATAAAATGGGACCGGAATCGAATTTCAAACTTTCTAAGCGGATTTCACGAGGAAACAGAAGCTTAACAAAAGGGAAAATCGCAAAATAGAAGGTCTTAGAGAAGGAATTAGGATAAAATCTCACCAGCACATTGCGGAACAATGAGTCTCGTTCATTTGCCTGTTAACAATTAAATTAGGCTACAATTTTGTCTAAATCCGACAGTGCCCGAGCTACGTTGATTTCACATGTCTTATCTGGTCCCGATCAAGATTCAGATGATTTGGGCCGAAAATCGTCTGTCAACAAGTAATCAAAAATAGAAAAACACGTAAAAAGGTGCAACACGAGGACATCCCAGGGGTCACCCATCCTAGTACTGCTCTCGCCCTAGCACGCTTAACTTCGGAGTTCTGATGGGATCCGGTGCATTAGTGCTGGTATGATCGCACCCGACATTGAGTGGGATGTTTATTCTTATATCTCTCGAGTACGTGTGGAGCGGGCGGCGATGGACAACACGCGTGCCACTGCTCTCATCCAATCAGAACCATAAAGTTAAGCGTTCTGGTGCGATGGTAGAGCAAGGATGGGTGACCTCCCTGGGAAGTCCTCGTGTCACGACTCCTTGTGTAAATTATAGGTAAAACAGTCGAAATAATTGTTTTTAATGAGTTAAACATCTCCGGACTAATTTGTGTCATACCCTTCCGTACACAAGCGGCTCACCATAATAGTACTGCTCTCGCCCAAGCACGCTTAACTTCGGAGTTCTGATGGGATCCGGTGCATTAGTGCTGGTATGATCGCACCCGACATTGAGAGGGATTTGTATTCTTATATACATCGAGTACGTGTGGAGCGGGCGGCGATGGACAACACGCGGCACTGCTCTCGCTCAATCAGAACCTTGAAGTTAAGCGTTCTGGCGCGATGGAAGAGCTAGGATGGGTGACCTCCCTGGGAAGTTCTCGTGTCGCGATCGTTACTTAAATTATGGCTAAAACAGTCGAAATAATTGTTTTTTATTAGTTAATCGTCTCCGGAATAATCTGAGTCATACCCTTCCGCATAGAACCGGCTCACAACAACAAAAATCGCTAAATGTTCCTAGAAAATAGAAAAAAAAATAAGATTGTCTCATTTTGTCCCGATCGAGATTCATATGATTTGAGCCGAAAATCGTCTGTCAACAAGTAATCAAAAATAGAAAAACACGAAAAGGGGTGCAACACGAGGACTTCTTAATGGGTCACCCATCCTAGTACTACTGTCGCCCAAGCACGCTTAACTTCGGGGTTTTGATGGGATCCGGTGCATTAGTGCTGGTATAATCGCACTCGACATTCAGTGGGATTTTTATTCTTATATCCCTCGAGTACGTGTGGAGCGGACGGCGATGGACAACACCCGGCACTTCTCTCGCCCAATCATAACCATGAAGTTAAGCGTTCTGGCATGATGGCAGAGCTACGATGGGTGACGTCCCTCAGAAGTCCTTGTGTCGCGACTGTTTATGTAAATTATGGATAAAACAGTCGAAATAATTGTTTTTAATGAGTTAACCGTCTCCGGAGTAATCTGCGTCATACCCTACCGAACAGAACCGGCTCACGACAACAAAAATCGCTAAATGTTCCCAGAAAATAGAAAAAAATTAAGAATAAGAAAATAACGAATGTAAAGCTATTATTATGCCTAAGATAAGATAAAATGGAACCGGAATCGAATTTCGAACTTCCTAAGCGGATTTCTCGAGCAAACATAAGCTTAACAAAAGCGAAAAATCGCAAATTAGAGGGTCTTAGAGAAGGAATTCGGCTAAAATCTCGTCAGTTCATTGCGGAGTAATAAGTCTCGTTCGTTTGCCCATTTACAATCAAATTAGTTTACAATTTTGTCAAAATCCGGCAGTGCCCGAGCTACGGTTATTTCACATGTCTTATCTGGTCCCGATCGAGATTCAGATGATTTGATCCGAAAATCGTCTGTCAACAAGTAATCAAAAATAGAAAAACATGAAAAGGGGTGCAACATGAGGACTTCACAGGGGGTCGTCCATCCTAATACTGCTCTCGCCCAAGCAAGCTTAACTTTGGAGTTCTGATGGGATCCAGCGCATTAGTGCTGGTATGATCGCACCCGACATTGAGTGCGAAGTTTATTCTTATATCCCTTGAGTACGTAGGAACGGGCAGCGATGGACAACACTCGGCACTGCTCTCGCCCAATAAGAACCATGAAGTTAAGCGTTCTAGCGCAATGGAAGAGCTAGGATGGGTGACACTCCCTGGTAAATCCTCGTGTCGCGATCGTTTACGTACATTATGGCCAAAACAGTCGAAATATTTGATTTTAATGAGTTAACCGTCTCCGGAGTAATATGCGTCATAACCTTTCGCACAGAACCGGCTCACGACAACAAAAATCGCTAAATGTTCCCAGGAAATAAAAAAAAATTAAGAAGAAGAAAATAGCGAATGTAAAGCTATTATTATGCCTGGGATATGATAAAATGAAATCGGAATCGAATTTCGAACATTCTAAGCATATTTCTCGAGGAAACGGAAGCCTAACAGAAGCTGAAAATCTGAAATTAGAAGGTCTTAGAGAAGGAATTAGGCTAAAATCTCGCCACCTCGTTGCGGAGTAAAGAGTCTCGTTTGTTTGCCCGTTTACAATCAAATTAGCCTACAATTTTGTCAAAATCCGGCAGTGCCCGAGCTACGTTGATTTCCCATTTCTTATCTGGTCCCGATCGAGATTCAGATAATTTGAGCCGAAAATCGTCTGTCAACAAATAATCAAAAGTAGAAAAACACGAAAAGGAGTGTAACACGAGGAATTCCAAGGGGTCACCCATTCTAGTACTCCTCTCGCCCAAGCACGCTTAACTTCGGAGTTCTGATGGGATCCGGAGCATTAGTGCTGGTATGATCGCACCCGACATTGAGTGGGAAGTTTATTCTTATATCCCTTGAGTACGTAGGAGCGGGCGGCGATGGACAACACTCGGCACTGCTCTCGCCCAATAAGAACCATGAAGTTAAGCGTTCTGGCGCGATGAAAGAGCTAGGATGGGTGACACTCCCTGGTAAATCTTCGTGTCGTGATCGTTTACGTAAATTATGGCTAAAACAGTCGAAATATTTGTTTTTAATGAGTTAACCGTCTCCAGAGTAATCTATATCATACACTTCCGCAGAGAACCGGCTCACAACAACAAAAATTGCTAAATGTTCCCAGAAAATAGAAAAAAATAAGAAGAAGAAAATAGCGAATGTAAAGCTATTATTATGCCTGAGATAAGATAAAATGGAACCGGAATCGAATTTCGAACTTCCTAAGCGGATTTCTCGAGGAAACGGAAGCCTAGCAGAAGCTGAAAATCTCAAATTAGAGGGTCTTAGAGAAGGAATTAGGCTAAAATCTCGCCACCTCGTTGCGGAGTGTTGAGTCTCGTTCGTTTGCCCGTTTACAATCAAATTAGCCTACAATTTTGTCCAAATCCGGCAGTGCCCGATCTACGTTGATTTCACATGTCTTATCTGGTCCCGATCGAGATTTAGATGATTTGAGCCAAAAATCGAATGTCAACAAGTAATCAAAAATAGAAAAACACGAAAATGGGTGCAACACGAGGACTTCCAAGGGGGTCAACCATCCTAGTACTGCTCTCGCCCAAGCACGCTTAACTTCGGAGTTCTAATGGGATCCGGTGCATTAGTGCTGGTATAATCGCACTCGAAATTTAGTGGGATTGTTATTCTTATATCCCTCGAGTACGTGTGGAGCGGACGGCACGATGGTAGAGCTAGGATGGGTGACCTCACTCGAAAGTCCTCGTGTCGCGACTGTTTACGTAAATTATTGATAAAACAGTCGAAATAATTGTTTTTAATGAGTTAACCGTCTCCGGAGTAATCTGCGTCATACCCTTCCGCACAGAACCGGCTCACGACAACAAAAATTGCTAAATGTTCCCAGAAAATAGAAAAAGATTATGAATAAGAAAATAACGAATGTAAAGCTATTATTATGTCTGAGATAAGATAAAATGGAACCGAAATCGAATTTCGAACTTCCTAAGCGGATTTCTCGAGGAAACGGAAGCTTAAAAGAAGCGGAAAATTGCAAATAAGAGTGTCTTAGAGAAGGAATTCGGCTAAAATATCGCCAGCTCATTGCGGAACAATCAAATTTGGTTACAATTTTGTCAAAATCCGGCATTGCCCGAGCTACGTTGATTTCACATGTCTTATCTGGTCCCGATCGAGATTCAGATGATTTGAGCCGAAAATCGTCTATTAACAAGTAATCAAAAATAGAAAAACACGAAAAGGGGTGCAACACGAGGACTTCCCAGGTGGTCACCCATCCTAGTACTGCTCTCGCCCAAGCACGATAAACTTCGGAGTTCTGATGCGATCCGGTGCATTAGTGCTGGTATGATCGCACATGAAATTGAGTGGGATGTTTATTCTTATATCCATCGAGTACGTAGGAGCAGGCGGCGATGGACAACACTCGGCACTGCTCTCGCCCAATCAGAACCATGGAGTTAAGCGTTCTGGCGCGATGGAAGAGCTAAGATGGGTGACACTCCCTGGTAAATCCTCGTGTCGCGATCGTTTACGTAAATTATGGCTAAAACAGTCGAAATATTTGTTTTTATTGAGTTAATCGTCTCCGGAGTAATTTGCGTCATACCCTTCCGCATAGAACCGGAATCGAATTTCAGACTTCCTAAGCGGATTTCTCAAGGAAACAGAAGTTTAACAGAAGCAGAAAATCGCAAATTAGAGGGTCTTAGAGAAGGAATTCGGCTAAAATCTCGCCAGCTCATTGCGAAGGAATGAGTCTCGTTCGTTTGCCCGTTTAAAATCAAATTAGGCTACAATTTTGTCAAAATCCGGCAGTGCCCAAGCTACGTTGATTTCACATGTCTTATCTGGTCCCGACCGAGATTCTGATGATTTGAGCCGAAAATTTTCTGTCAACAAGTAATCAAAAATAGAAAAACACGAGGACTTCCAAGGGGGTCACCCATTCTAGTACTGCTCTCGCCCAAGCACGCTTAACTTTGGAGTTCTGATGGGATCCGGTGCATTAGTGCTGGTATGATCCCACCCGACATTCAGTGGTATTTTTATTCTTATATCCCTCGAGTACGTGTGGAGCGGGCGGCGATGGACAACACGCGGCACTGCTCTCGCCCAATCAGAACCATGAAGTTAAGCGTTCTGGCGCGATGGAAGAGCTAGGTTGGGTGACCTCCCTGGGAAGTCCTCGTGTCGCGACCGTTTACGTCAATTATAGATAAAACAGTCGAAATAATTGTTTTTAATGAGTTAACCGTCTTCAGAGTAATCTGCGTTATACCCTTCCGCAAAGTACCGGCTCACGACAACAAAAATCGCTAAATGTTCCCAGAAAATAGAAAAAAAAATAGGAAAAAAAATAGAGAATTTAAAGTTATTATTATGCCTGGGATAAGATAAAATGGAACCGGAATTGAATTTCGGACTTCCTAAGCGGATTACTCGAGGAAACGGAAGCTTAACAGAAGCGAAAAATCTCAAATTAGAGTGTCTTAGAGAAGAAATTCGGCTAAAATCTCGTCAAATCATCGCGGAGTAATGAGTCTCGTTCGTTCGCCCGTTTACAATCAAATTAGGCTACAATTTTGTTCAAATCTGGCAGTGCCCGAGCTACGTTGATTTCACATGTCTTATCTGGTCCCGATCGAGATTCAGATGATTTGAGCCAAAAATCGTATGTCAACAAGAAACCAAAAATAGAAAAACACGAAAAGGGGTGCAACACGAGGACTTCTCAAGGGGTCACCCATCCTAGTACTGCTCTCGCCCTAGCATGCTTAACTTCGGAGTTCTGATAGGATCTGGTGCATTAGTGCTGGTATGATCGCACCCGACATTGAGTGGGATTTTTATTCTTATATCCCTCGAGTACGTGTGGAGCAGGCGGCGATGGACAACACGCGGTACTGCTCTCGCCCAATAAAAACCATGAAGTTAAGCCTTCTGGCGCGATGGCAGAGCTAGGATTGGTGACCTCCCTGGGCAGTCCTCGTGTCGCGACTGTTTACGTAAATTATGGCTAAAACATTCGAAATAATTGTTTTTAATGAGTTAACCATCTCCGGAGTAATCTTCGTCATATCCTTCTGCACAGAACCGGCTCACGACAATAAAAATCGCTAAATGTTCCCAGAAAATAGAAAAAAAATAAGAAAAAGAAAATAGCGAATGTAAAACTATTATTATGCTTGGTATACTATAAAATGGAACCGAAATCGAATTTCAAACTTCCTTAGAAGATTTCTCAAGGAAACGGAAGATTAACAGAATCGGAAAATCGCAAATTAGAGGGTCTTAGAGAATGAATTCTGCTAAAATCTTGCCAGCTCGTTGCGGAGTAATAAGGCTCGTTCGTTTGCCCGTTTACAATCAAATTAGTCTACAATTTTGTCCAAATCCGGCAGTGCCCGAGCTACGTTGATTTCACATGTCTTATCCGGTCTCGATCGAGATTCAGATGATTTGAGCCTAAAATCGTCTGTCAACAAGTAATCAAAAATAGAAAAACACCAAAAGGGGTGGCAACACGAGGACTTCCCAGGGGATCACCCATCCTAGTACTGCTCTCGCCCAAGCACGCTTAACTTCGGAGTTCTGATGGGATCCGGTGCATTAGTGCTGGTATGATCGCACCCGACATTGAGTGCGATGTGTATTCTTATATACCTCGAGTACATGTGAAGCGGGCGGCGATGGACAACACGCGGCACTTCTCTCGCCCAATCAGAACCATGAAGTTAAGCGTTCTGGCGTCCTCGTGGGCAGTCCTCGTGTCGCGATTGTTTATGTAAATTATGGCTAAAACAGTCGAAATAATTGTTTTTAATGAGTTAACCGTCTCCGGAGTAATCTGCGTCATACCCTTCCGCACAAAACCGGCTCACGACAACAAAAATCGCTAAATATTCCCAGAAAATAGAAAAAAATAAGAATAAGAAAATAACGAATGTAAAGCTATTATTATGCCTGAGATAAGATAAAATGGAACCGGAATTTAATTTCGAACTTCCTAAGCGGATTTCTCGAGGAAACGGAAGCTTAACAGAAGCGGAAAATCGCAAATTAGAGGTTCTTAGAGAAGGAATTCGGCTAAAATCTCGCCAGCTCATTGCGAAGGAATGAGTCTCTTTCGTTTGCCCGTTTACAATCAAATTAGGCTACAATTTTGTCAAAATCCGGCAGTGCCCAAGCTACGTTGATTTCACATGTCTTATCTGGTCCCGACCGAGATTCTGATGATTTGAGCCGAAAATCGTCTGTCAACAAGTAATCAAAAATAAAAAAACACGAAAAGGGGTGCAACACGAGGACTTTCTAGGGGGTCGGGTCACCAATCCTAGTACTGCTATCGCCCAAGCACGCTTAACTTCGGAGTTCTGATGGGATCCAGTGCATTAGTGCTAGTATGATCGCATCCGACATTGAGTGGGATGTTTATTCTTATATCCCTCGAGTACGTGTGGAGCGGGCGGCGATGGACAACACGTGGCACTGCTCTCGCCCAATTAGAACCATGAAGTTAAGCGTTCTGGCGCGACGGAAGAGCTAGGATGGGTGACCTCCCTGGGAAGAATTTGTGTCGCGACCGTTTACGTAAATTATCGCTAAAACAGTCGAAATAATTGTTTTTAATGAGTTAATCGTCTCCGGAGTAATATGCGTCATACCCTTCCGCACAGAACCGGCTCACGACAACAAAATTCGCTAAATGTTCCCCGAAAATATAAAAAAAAAATAAGAAGAAGAAAATAGAGAATTTAAAGATATTATTATGATTGGGATACGATAAAATGGAACAGTAATCGAATTTCGAACTTCCTAAGCTGATTTCTCGAGGAAACAGAAGCTTAAAAGAAGCGGAAAATCGCAAATTAGAGGGTCCTAGAGAAAAAATTCGGCTAAAATCTCGCCAGCTCATTGCAGAGCAATGAGTCTCGTTCGTTCGCCCGTTTACAATCAAATTAGCCTACAATTTTGTCAAAATCCGGCATAGCCCAAGCTTCGCTGATTTCACAGGGAGTCACCCATCCTAGTACTGCTCTCGCCCAAGCACACTTAACTTCAGAGTTCTGATGGGATCTGGTGCATTAGTGCTGGTATGATCGCACCTGACATTGAGTGGGATGTTTATTCTTATATCCCTCGAGTACGTGTGGAGCGAACGGCGATGGACAACACGCGGCACTGCTCTCGCCCAATCATAACCATGAAGTTAAACGTTCTGGCGCGACGGCAGAGCTAAGATGGGTGACCTCCCTTGGAAGTCCTCGTGTCGGGACCGTTTACGTAAATTAGGGCTAAAACAGTCGAAATAATTGTTTTTAATGAGTTAACCGTCTCCGGAGTAATCTGCGTCATACCCTACCACACAGAACCGGCTCACGACAACAAAAATTGCTAAATGTTACCAAAAAATAGAAAAAAATAAGAATAGAAAAATAGCGAATGTAAAGCTATTATTATGCCTAAGATACGATAAAATGGAACAGGAATCGAATTTCGAACTTCCTAAGCGGATTTCTCGAGGAAACGGAAGCTTAACAGAAGCGGAAAATCGCAAATTAAAGGGTATTAGAGAAGGAAATTGGCTAAAATCTCGCCAGCTCATTGCGGAGTAATGAGTCTCGTTCGTTTGCCCATTTACAATCAAATTAGGCTACACTTTTGTCAAAATCCGGTAGTTCCCGAGCTACGTTGATTTCACATGTCTTATCTGGTCTGGATCGAGATTCAGATGATTTGAGCCGAAAATCATCTGTCAACAAGTAATTAAAAATAGAAAAATACGAAAAGGGATGCAACACGAGGACTTCCCAGGGGGTCACTCATCCTAGTACAGCTCTCGCCCAAGCACGCTTAACTTCAGTGTTCTGATGGGATCCGGTGCATTAGTTCTGGTATGATCGCACCCGAAATTGGGTGGGATTTTTATTCTTATATCTCTCGAGTACGTGTGGAGCGGGCGGCGATGGACAACTCGCGGCACTGCTCTCGCCCAATCAGAACCATGAAGTTAAGCTCGAAATAATTGTTTTTAATGAGTTAATCGTCTCCGGAGTAATCTGCGTCATACGCTTCCGAACAGAACCGGCTCACGACAACAAAAATCGCTAAATGTGTAAAAGAAAATAGGAAAAAAAATAAGAAGAAAAAAATAGCGAATGTAAAGCTATTTTTATATCTGAGATACGATAAAATGCAACATGAATCGAATTTCGAACTACCTAAGCGGATTTCTCGAGTAAACAGAAGCTTAACAGAAGCGGAAAATCGCAAATTATAGGGTCTTAGAGAATGAATTCGGCAAAAATCTCGCAAGCTCAATGCGGAGTAATGAGTCTCGTTTGTTTGCCCGTTTACAATCAAATTAGGCTACAATTTTGTCAAAATCCGGCAGTTACATTGAGTGCGATTTTTATTCTTATATCTCGCCCAATCAGAACCATGAAGTTAAGCGTTCTGGCGTGATGGCAGAGCTGGGATGGGTGATCTCCCTGGGAAGTCCTCGTGTCGCGATCGTTTACGTAAACTAAGGCTAAAATAGTCGAAATAATTATTTTTAATGAGTTAACCTTCTCAAGAATAATCTGCGTCATACCCTTCCGCACATAACCGGCTCACGACAACAAAAATCGCTAAATGTTCCCAAAAAATAGAAAAAAATAAGAAAAAGAAAATAGCAAATGTAAAGCTATTTTTATGCTTGGGATACGATAAAATGGAACATGAATCGAATTTCGAACTTCCTAAGCGGATTTCTCGAGGAAACGGAAGCTTAAAACAAGGGGAAAATCGCAAATTTGATGGTCCTAGGGAAGAAATTCGGCTAAAATCTCGCCAGCTCATTGCGGAGTAATGAGTCTCGTTCGTTTGCCCGTTTACAATCAAATTAGCCTACAATTTTGTTCAAATCCGGCAGTGCCCGAGCTACGTTGATTTCACAAGTCTTATATGGTCCCGATCGAGATTCATATGATTTGAGCCAAAAATCGTCGGTCAACAAGTAATCAAAAATAGAAAAACACGAAAAAAGGTGAAACACGAGGGGTTCACAGGGGGTCACCCATCCTAGTACTACTCTCGCCCAAGCACGCTTAACTTCGAAGTTCTGAAGGGATCTGGTGCATTAGTGCTGGTATGATTGCACCCGACATTGAGTAGGATGTTTATTCTTATATCCCTCGAGTACGTGTGAAGCGGGCGGCGATGGACAACACGCGGCACTGCTCTTGCCCAATCAGAACCATGAAGTTAAGAGTTCTGGCGCGATGGCAGAGCTAGGATGGGAGACCTCCCTGGGAAGTCCTCGTGTCGCGATCGTTTACGTAAATTATGGCTAAAACAATCGAAAAATTTGTTTTTAATGAGTTAATCGTCTCCGGAGAAATCTGCGTCATACTCTTCGACACAGAACCGGCTCACGACAACAAATCCGGCAGTGCCCGAGCTACGTTGATTTCACACGTCTTAACTGGTCTGGACAACAAAAATCGCTAAATGTGAACAAGAAAATAGGAAAAAAAATAAGAAGAAAAAAATAGCGAATGTAAAGCTATTTTTATATCTGAGATACGATAAAATGCAACATGAATCGAATTTCGAACTACCTAAGCGGATTTCTCGAGTAAACAGAAGCTTAACAGAAGCGTAAAATCGCAAATTAGAGGGTCTTAGAGAATGAATTCCGCAAAAATCTCGCAAGCTCAATGCGGAGTAATGAGACTCGTTTGTTTGCCCGTTTACAATCAAATTAGGCTACAATTTTGTTCAAATCCGGCAGTGACCGAGCTACGTTTATTTCACATGTCTTATCTGGTCTCGATCGAGATTCAGATGATTTGAGCAGAAAATCGACTGTCAACAAGTAATCAAAAATAGAAAAACACGGAAAGGGGTGCAACACAAGGACTTCCCAGGGGGTCACCCATCCTAGTATTGCTCTCGCCCGAACACGCTTAACTTCAAGGTTCTGATGGGATCCGGTGCATTAGTGCTGGTATGATCGCACCTGACATTGATTGGGATGTTTATTTTTATATCTCTCGAGTACTTGTGGAGCGGGAGGCGATGGACAACACGCGGCACTGCTCTCGCAATCAGAACCATGAAGTTAAGCGTCTGGTGCGATGGCAGAGCTAGGATGAGTGACCTCCCTGGGAAGTCCTCGTGTCGCGACCATTTATGTAAATTATGGATAAAACAGTCGAAATAATTGTTTTTAATGAATTAACCATCTCCGGAGTAATCTGCGTCATACCCTTCAGCACAGAACTGGCTCACGACAACAAAAATCGATAAATGTTACCAGAAAATAGAAAAAAAAAAGAAGAAGAAAATAGAGTACGTAAAGCTATTAACAGAAGCGGAAAATTGCAAATTAGAGGGTCTTAGAGAAGGAATTCGGCTAAAATCTCGCCAGCTCATTGCGGAGCAATGAGTCTCGTTCGTTTGCCCGTTTACAATCAAATTAGCCTACAATTTTGCCCAAATCCGGCAGTGCCAGAGCTACGTTGATTTCACATGTCTTATCTGGTCCCGATCGGGATTAAGATGATTTGAGCAGAAAATCGTCTGTCAACAAGTAATAAAAAATATAAAAACACGAAAAGGGGTGACACACGAGGACTTCCAAGGGGGTCACCCAACCTAGTACTGCTCTCGCCCAAGCACGCTTAACTTCGGAGTTCTGATGGGATCCGGTGCATTAGTGCTGTTATGATCGCACCCGACATTGAGTGGGATGTTTATTCTTATATCCCTCGAGTACTTGTGGAGCGAGAGGCGATGGACAACACGCGGTACAGCTCTCGCACAATAAGAACCATGAAGTTAAGCGTTTCGGTGCGATGGCAGAGCTAGGATGGGTGACCTCCCTGGGAAGTCCTCGTGTCGCGACCGTTTACGTAAATTATGGCTAAAACAGTCAAAATAATTGTTTTTAATGAGTTAACCGTCTCCGGAGTAATCTGCGTCATACCCTTTTCCGCACGGAACCGGCTCACGGCAACAAAAATCGCTAAATGTTCCCAAAAAATAGAAAAAAAATAAGAAGAAGAAAATAGCGAATGTAAAGCTATTATTATGCCTGGGATACGATAAAATTGAACCGAAATCGAATTTCGAATTTTCTAAGCGAATTTCTTGAGGAAACGGAAGCTTAACAGAAGCGGAAAATTGCAAATTAGAGGGTCTTAGAGAAGGAATTCAACTAAAATCTCGCCACCTCGTTGCGGAGTAATGAGTCTCGTTCGTTTGCCCGTTTACAATCAAATTAGCCTACAATTTTGCCCCAATCCGGCAGTGCCCGAGCTACGTTGAATTCACATGTCTTATCTGGTCCCGATCGAGATTCAGATGCTTTGAGCCGAAAATCGTTTGTCAACAAGTAATCAAAAATAGAAAAACATGAAAAGGGGTGCAACACGAGGACTTCCCATGGTGTCACCCATCCTAGTACTGCTCTCGCCCAAGCACGCTTGACTTCGGAGTTCTGATGGGATCCGGTGCATTAGTGCTAGTATGATAGCACCCGACATTGAGTGGGATGTTTATTCTTATATCCCTCGAGTACGTGTGGAGCGGGCGGCGATGGACAACACGCGGCACTGCTCTCGCCCAATCAGAACCATGAAGTTAAGCGTTCTGGAGCAATGGCAGAGCTAGGATGGGTGACCTCCCCTGGCAGTCCTCGTGTCGCGATTGTTTACGTAAATTATGGCTAAAACAGTCGAAATAATTGTTTTTAATGAGTTAACCGTCTCCGGAGTAATCTGCGTCATACCCTTCCGCACAGAACAGGCTCACGACAACAAAAATCGCTAAATATTACCAGAAAATAGAAAAAAAAATAAGAAGAAGAAAATAGCGAATGTAAAGATATTATTATGCCCGAGATACGGTAAAATGGAACCGGAATCGAATTTCGGACTTACTAAAAAGATTTTTCGAGGAAACGGAAGCTTAAAAAAAACGGAAAATTGCAAATTAGAGGGTCTTAGAGAAGGAATTCGGCTAAAATCTCGCCAGCTCATTGCAGAGCAATGAGTCTCGTTCGTTTGCCCGTTTACAATAAAATTAACCTACAATTTTGTCCAAATCCGGCAGTGCCCGAGCTACGTTGATTTCACATGTCTTATCTGGTCCCGATCGAGATTCAGATGATTTGAGCCGAAAATTGTCTGTCAACAAGTATTCAAAAATAGAAAAACACGAAAAGGGGTGCAACACGAGGACTTCCCTGGGGGTCACCCATCCTAGTACTGCTCTCGCCCAAGCAATCTTTACTTCGGAGTTCTGATGGGATCAGGTGCATTAGTGTTGGTATGATCGCACCCGACATTGAGTTGGATGTTTATTCTTATATCCCTCGAGTATGTTTGGAGCGGGCGGCGATGGACAACACGTGGCGCTGCTCTCGCCCAATCAGAACCATGAAGTTAAGCGTTTTGGCGCGATGGCAGAGCTAGGATGGGTGACCTCTCTGGGAAGTCCTCGTGTCGCAACTATTTACGTAAATTATGGTTAAAACTGTCGAAATAACTGTTTTTAATGACTTAACCGTCTCCGGAGTAATCTGCATCATACCCTTCCGCATAGAACCGGCACACGACACCAAAAACGCTAAGTGTTCCCAGAAAATAGAAAAAAAAAATAAAAAGAAGAAAATAGCGAATGTAAAGCTATTATTATGCCTGGGATACGATAAAATGGAACAAAAATCGAATTTTGGACTTTCTAAGCGGATTTCTCGAGGAAACGAAAGCTTAACAGAAGCGGAAAATAGCAAATTAGAGGGTCTTAGAGAAGGAATTCGGCTAAAATCTCGCCACCTCGTTGCGGAGTAATGAGTCTCGTTCGTTTGCCCGTTTACAATCAAATTAGGCTACATTTTTCTCCAAATCCGGCAGTGCCCAAGCTACGTTGATTTCACATGTCTTATCTCGTCCCGATCGTGATTCAGATGATTTGAGCCGAAAATCGTCTGTCAACAAGTAATCAATCAAAAATAGAAAAACACGAAAAGGGGTGCAACACGAGGAGTTCCCATGGGGTCACACATGCTAGTAGTGCTCTCGCCCAAGCACGCTTAACTTCGGAGTTCTGATGGGATCCGGAGCATTAGTGCTGGTATGATTGCACCCGACATTGAAGGGGATGTTTATTCTTATATCCCTCGAGTACGTGTGGAGAAGTCGACGATGGTCAACACGGGCACTGCTCTTGCAAAATCAAAACCACGAAGTTAAGCGTTCTGGCGCGATGGAGCGGGCTAGGATGGGTGACCTCCCTGAGAAGTCCTCGTGTCGCGACCGTTTACGGAAATTATGGCTAAAGCAGTCGAAATAATTGTTTTAAGGAGTTAACCGTCTACGAAGTAATCTGCGTCATACCCTTCCGCACAGAACCAGCTCATGACAACAAAAATTGCTAAATGTTTCCATAAAATAGAAAAAAAAATAAGAAGAAGAAAATAGCGAATGTAAAGCTATTATTATGCATGAGATACGATAAAATGGAACATGAATCGAATTTAGAACTTCCTAAGTGGATTTCTCGTGGAAACGGAAGCATAACAGAAGCGGAAAATCGCAAATTAGAGGGTCTTAGAGAATGAATTCTGCTAAAATCTCGCCTGCTCATTGCGGAGTAATGAGTCTCGTTCGTTTTCCCGTTAACAATCAAATTAGCCTACAATTTTGTCCAAATCCGGCAGTGCCCGAGCTACGTTGATTTCACATGTCTTTTCTCGTACCGATCGAGATTCAGATGATTTGAGCTGAAAATCGTCTGTCAACAAGTAAACAAAAATAGAAAAACACGAAAATGGGAGCAACACGAGGATTTCCCAGGGGGTCACCAATCCTAGTACTGCTCTCGTCCAAGCACGCTTAACTTCAGAGTTCTGATGGGATCCGGTGCATTAGTGATGGTATGATCGCATCCGACATTAAGTGGGATGTTTATTCTTATATCCCTGGAGTAAGTGTGGTGCGGGTGGCGATGGACAACACGCAGCACTGGTTTCGCCAAATCAGAACCATGAAATTAAGTGTTCTGGCGCGAAAGTCGAAATAATTGTTTTTAATGAGTTAACCGTCTACGAAGTAATCTGCAACATACCCTTCTGCACAGAACCGGCTCACGACAACAAAAATCGCTAAATGTTCTCAGAAAATAGAAAAAAAATAAGAAGAAGAAAATAGCGAATGTATAGGCTATTAATATGTCTGGGATATGATAAAATGGAACCGGAATCGAATTTCGAACTTCCTAAGCGGATTTCTCGTGGAAACGGAAGCTTTACATAAGCGAAATCGCAAATTTGAGGGTCTTAGAGATGGAATTCGGCTAAAATCTCGTCAGCTATTTGCGGAGTAATGAGTCTCGTTCGTTTGCCCGTTTACAATCAAATTAGGCTAAAATTTTTTCCAAATCCGGCAGTGCCCGAGCTACGTTGATTTCACATGTCTTATCAGGTCCCGATCGAGATTCAGATGATTTGAGCCGAAAATCGTCTGTCAACAAGTAATCAAAAATAAAAAAAACAAAAATCGGCGCAACACGAGGACTTCCCAGGAAGTCACCCATACTAGTACTGCTCTCGCCCAAACACGCTTAACTTCGAAGTTCTGATGGGATCCGGTGCATTAGTGCAGGTTTGATCGCACACGTCATTGAGTGGGATGTATATTCTTATATCCCTCGAGTACGTGTGGAGCGGGCGGCGATGGACAACACGCGGCACTGCTCTCGCCCAATCATAACCATGAAGTTAAGCGTTCTGGCGCGATGGCAGAGGTAGGATGGGTGACCTCCCTGGGAAGACCTCGTGTCGCGACCGTTTACGTAAATTGTGGCTTAAACTGTCGAAATAATTGTTTTTAATGAGTTAACCGTCTCCGGAGTAATCTGCGTCATACCCTTCCGCACAGAACCGTCTCACTACAACAAAAATCGCTAAATGTTCCCAGAAAATAGAAAAAAAATAAGAAGAAGAAAATAGCGATTGTAAAGCTACTATAATGCCTGGGATACGATAAAATGGAACCGAAATCGAATTTCGGACTTCCTAAGAGGATTTCTCGATGAAACGGAAGCTTAACAGAAGCGGAAAATCGCAAATTAGAAGGTCTTCGAGAAGGAATTCGGCTAAAATCTCGTCAGTTCATTGCGGAGTAATGAGTCTCGTTCGTTTGCCCGTTTACAAAAAATTAGGCTACAATTTTGTCCAAATCCGGCAGTGCCCGAGCTACGTTGATTTCACATGTTTTATCTGGTCCCGATCGAGATTCAGATGATTTGAACCAAAAATCGTATGTCAACAAGTAATCAAAAATAGAAAAACACGAAAAGGGGTGCAACACGAGGACTTTCTAGGGGTTCACCCATCCTAGTACTGCTCTCGCCCAAGCACGCTTAACTTCGGAGTTCTGATGGGATCCGGTGCATTATTGCTTGTATGATCGCACCCGACATTGAGTGGGATGTTTATTCTTATATCCCTCGAGTACGTGTGGAGCGGGCGGCGATGGACAAAACGCGGCACTGCTCTAGCCCAATCTGAACCATGAAGTTAAGCGTTCTAGCGCGATGGCAGAGCTAGGATGGGTGACCTCCCCTGAAAGTCCTTGTGTCGCGACCGTTTACGTAAATTATGGCTAAAACAGTCGAAATAATTGTTTTTAATTAGTTAACCGTCTCCGGAGTAATCTGCGTCATACCCTTCCACGCAGAACCGGCTCACGACAACAAAAATCGCTAAATGTTGCAAGAAAATAGAAAAAAAATAAGAAGAAGAAAATAGCGAATGTAAAGCTGTTATTATTCCTGGGATACGATAAAATGGAACCGTAATCGAATTTGGAACTTCCTAAGAGGATTTCTCGAGAAACGGAAGCTTAACAGAAGCGGAAAATCGCAAATTAGAGGGTCTTAGAGAAGGAATTCGGCTAAAATCTTGCCAGCTCATTGCAGAGAAATGAGTCTCGTTCGTTTAACCGTTTACAATCAAATTAGGCTTCAATTTTGTCCAAATCCGGCAGTGTCCGAGCTACGTTGATTTCACATTTTTTATCTGGTCACGATCGAGATTCAGATGATTTGAGCCGAAAATCGTGTGTCAACAAGTAATCAAAAATAGAAAAACATGAAAAAGGGTGCAACAAATTAGAGGGTCTTAGGAAAAAGAATTCGGCTAAAATCTTGCAATCTCATTGCGGAGTAATGAGTCCCGTTCGTTTGGCCGTTTGCAATCAAATTAGCCTATAATTTTGTCCAACTCCGGCAATGCCCGAGCTACGTTGATTTCACATGTCTTATCTGGTCCCGATCGAGATTCATATGATTTGAGCCGAAAATCGTCTGTCAAAAAGTAATCGAAAGTAGAAAAACACGAAAAAAGGTGCAACACGAGAACTTCCCAGGGGGTCGCCCATCCTAGTACTGGTCTCGCCCAAACACGCTTAACTTCGGAGTTCTGATGGGATCCGGTGCATTAATGCTAGTATGATTGCACCTGACATTGAGTGGGATGTTTATTCTTATATCACTCGAGAACGTGTGGAGCGGGCGGCGATGGTCAACACGCGGCACTGCTCTCGCCCAATCAGAACCATGAATTTAAGCGTTCTGACGCGATGACAGAGCTAGGATGGGTGACCTCCCTTGGAAGTCCTTGTGTCGCGACCGTTTACATAATTATAGCTAAAACAGTCGAAATAATTGTTTTTAATGAGTTAACCGTCTTTGGAGTCATCTGCGTCATACCCTTCTGCACCGAACCGGCTCACGACAACAAAAATCGCTAAATGTTCACAGAAAATAGAAAAAAAATAAGAAGAAGCGGTAAAATGGAACCGGAATCGAATTTCGAACTTCCTAAGCGGATTTCTCGAGGAAACGAAAGCTTAACAAAAGCGGTAAATCGCAAATTAGAGGGTCTTAGAGAAGGAATTCGGCTAAAATCTTGTCAGTTCATTGCGTAGTAATGATTTTCGTCCGTTTGCCCGTTTACAATCAAATTAGCCTACAATTTTGTCCAAATCCGGCAGTGTCAGAGCTACGTTGTTTTCACATGTCTTATCTGCTCCTGATCGAGATTCAGATGATTTGAGCCAAAAATAGTCTGTCAACAAGTAATCAAAAATAGAAAAACACGAAAAGTGGTTCAACACGAGGACTTCCAAGGGGGTCACCCAATCTAGTACTGCTCTTGCCCAAGCACGTTTAACTTCGGAGTTCTGATGGGATTTGGTGCATTAGTGCTGGTATGATCGCACCCGACATTGAGTGGGATGTTTATTCTTATATCCCTCGAGTACGTGTGGAGCGGGCGACGATGGACATCACGCGGCACTGCTCTCGCCCAATCAGAACCATGAAGTTAAGCGTTCTGGCGCAATGACACAGCTAGGATGGGTGACCTCCCTTGGAAGTCCTTGTGTCGCGACAGTTTACATAAATTATAGCTTAAACAGTCGAAATAATTGTTTTTAATGAGTTAACCGTCTCTGGAGTAATCTACGTCATACCCTTCCGCACAGAACCGACTCACGACAACAAAAATCGCTAAATGTTCCCGGAAAATAGAAAAGAAAATAAGAAGAAAATTGCGAATGTAAAGCTATTATTATGCCTGAGATACGATAAAATGGAAACGGAATCGAATTTCGGACTTCCTAAACGGATTTCTCGAGGAAACAGAAGCTTAACAGAAGCGGAAAATCGCAAATTAGAGGGTCTTAGAGAAATAATTCGGCTAAAATCTCTTTAGCTCATTGCGGAGTACTGAGTCTCGTTCGTTTGCCCGTTTACAATCAAATTAGCCTACAATTTTTTCCAAATCCGGCAGTGCCCGAGCTACGTTGATTTCACATGTCTTATCAGGTCCCGATCGAGATTCAGATGATTTGAGCCGAAAATCGTCTGTCAACAAGTAATCAAAAATAAAAAAAACGAAAATCGGCGCAACACGAGGACTTCCCAGGAAGTCACCCATACTAGTACTGCTCTCGCCCAAACACGCTTAACTTCGAAGTTCTGATGGGATCCGGTGCATTAGTGCAGGTTTGATCGCACACGTCATTGAGTGGGATGTATATTCTTATATCCCTCGAGTACGTGTGGAGCGGGCGGCGATGGACAACACGCGGCACTGCTCACAACCAATCAGAACCATGAAGTTAAGCGTTCTGGCGCGATGGCAGAGCTAGGATGGGTTACCTCCCTGGGAAGTCCTCGTGTCGCGACCGTTTACATAAATTATGGATAAAACAGTCAAAATAATTGTTTTTAATGAGTTAACCGTCTCCAGAGTAATATGTGTCATACCCTTCCGCACAGAACCGGCTCACGACAAAAAAAATCATTAAATGTTCCCAAAAAATAGATAAAAAAATAAGAAAATGAAAATAGCGAATGTAAAGCTATTATTATGCTGGGATACGATAAAATGGAATCGAAATCGAATTTAGAACTTTCTAAGCGGATTTCTGGAAGAAACGGAAGCTTAACAGAAGCGTTAAATCGCAAATTAGAGGGTCTTAGAGAAGGAATTCGGCTAAAATCTCGCCAGCTCATTGCGGAGTAATGAGTCTCATTCGTTTAACCGTTTACAATCAAATTAGGCTACAATTTTGTCCAAATCCGGCAGTGTCCGAGCTACGTTTATTTCACATGTCTTATCTAGTCCCGATCGAGATTCAGATGATTTGAGCCGAAAATCGTCTGTCAACAAGTAATCAAAAATAGAAAAACACGAAAAGGGGTGCAACACTTGGACTTCCAAGGGGGTCACCCATACTAGTAATGCTCTCGCCCAAGCACGCTTAACTTCGGAGTTCTTATGGGATCCGGTGCATTAGTGCTGGTATGATCGCACCCGACATTGAGTGGGATGTTTATTCTTATATCCCTCGAGTACGTATGGAGCGGGCGGCGATGGACAACACGCGGCACTGCTCACAACCAATCAGAACCATGAAGTTAAGCGTTCTGGCGCGATGGCAGAGCTAGGATGGGTGACCTCCCTGGGAAGTCCTCGTGTCGCGACCGTTTACATAAATTATGGATAAAACAGTCAAAATAATTGTTTTTAATGAGTTAACCGTCTCCAGAGTAATATGTGTCATACCCTTCCGCACAGAACCGGCTCACGACAAAAAAAATCATTAAATGTTCCCAAAAAATAGATAAAAAAATAAGAAAATGAAAATAGCGAAAGTAAAGCTATTATTATGCTGGGATACGATAAAATGGAATCGAAATCGAATTTAGAACTTTCTAAGCGGATTTCTGGAAGAAACGGAAGCTTAACAGAAGCGTTAAATCGCAAATTAGAGGGTCTTAGAGAAGGAATTCGGCTAAAATCTCGCCAGCTCATTGCGGAGTAATGAGTCTCGTTCGTTTAACCGTTTACAATCAAATTAGGCTACAATTTTGTCCAAATCCGGCAGTGTCCGAGCTACGTTGATTTCACATTTCTTATCTGGTCCCGATCAAGATTCAGATGATTTTAGCCGAAAATCGTCTGTCAAGAAGTAATCAAAAATAGAAAAACACGAAAAGGGGTGTAACACGAGGACTTCTCAGGGGGTCACCCATCCTAGTACTGCTCTCGCCCAAGCATGCTTAACTTCCGAGTTCTGATGGGATACAGTGCATTAGTGCTGGTATGATCGCTCCCGACATTGACTGGGATGTTTATTCTTATATCCCTCGAGTACGTGTGGCACCGGCGGCGATGGACAACACGCGGCACTGCTCTCGCCCAATCAGAACCATGAAGTTAAGCGTTCTGGCGCGATGGCAGAGCTAGGATGGGTGACCTCCCTGGGAATTCCTCGTGTCGCGACCGTTTACGTAAATTATGGATTAAACAGTTGAAATATTTGTTTTTAACGAGTTAACCGTCTCCGGAGTAATATGCGTCATACCCTTTTGCATGAAACCTGCTCAAGACAACAAAAATCTCTAAATGTTCCCAGAAAAAAGAAAAGAAAATAAGAAGAAGAAAATAGCGAATGTAAAGCTATTATTATGCCTGGGATACGATGAAATGGAACCGGAATCGAATTTCTGACTTCCTAAGCGGATTTCTCGAGGAAACGGAAGCTAAACAGAAGCGGAAAATCGCAAATTAGAGGGTGTTAGAGAAGGAATTCGGCTAAAATTTCGCTTGCTCATTGCGGAGGAGTGAGTCTCGTTCGTTTGCCCGTTTACAATCAAATTAACCTACAATTTTGTCAAAATCCGGCAGTGCCTGAGCTACGTTGATTTCACATGTCTTATCTGGTCCCGATAGAGATTCAGATGATTTGAGCAGAAAATCATCTGTCAAAAAGTAATCGAAAGTAGAAAAACACGAAAAGAGGTGCAACACGAGAAATTCCCAGGGGGTCACTCATCCTAGTACTGCTCTCGCCCAAGCACGCTTAACTTCGGAGTTTTGACTGGATCCGGTGCATTAGTGCTGGTATGATCGCACCTGACATTGAGTGGGATGTTTATTCTTATATCCCTCGTGTACGTGTGGAGCGGGCGGCGATGGACAACACGCGGCACTGCTCTCGCCCAATCAGAACCATGAATTTAAGTGTTCTGGCGCGATGACAAAGCTAGGATGGGTGACCTCCCTTGGAAGTCCTTGTGTCGCGACCGTTTACATAATTATAGCTAAAACAGTCGAAATAATTGTTTTTAATGAGTTAAACGTCTCCGGAGTCATCTGCGTCATACCCTTCTGCACCGAACCGGCTCACGACAACAAAAATCGCTAAATGTTGACAGAAAATAGAAAAAAATAAGAAGAAGAAAATAGCGAATGTAAAGCTATTATTATGCATGAGATACGATAAAATGGAACCGGAATCGAATTTCGGACTTCCTAAACGGATTTCTCGAGGAAACAGAAGCTTAACAGAAGCGAAAAATCGCAAACTAGAGTGTCTTAGAGAAAGAATTCGGCTAAAAACTCGCCAGCTCATTGCGGAGCAATGAGTCTCGTTCGTTTGCCCGTTTACAATCAAATAAGCCTGCAATTTTGTCCAAATTCGACAGTGTCCGAGCTACGTTGTTTTCACATGTCTTATCTGGTCCCGATCGTGATTCAGATGATTTGAGCAGAAAATAGTTTGTCAACAAGTAATCAAAAACAGAAAAACACGAAAAGGGGTTCAACACGAGGACTTCCAAGGGGGTCACCCATCCTAGTACTGCTCTCGCCCAAGCACGCTTAACTTCGGAGTTCTGATGTGATTTGGTGTATTAGTGCTGGTATGATCGCACCCGACATTGAGTGGGATGTTTATTCTTATATCCCTCGAGTACGTGTGGCGCGGGCGGCGATTGACAACACGCGGCACTGCTCTCGCCCAATCAGAACCATGAAGTTAAGCGTTCTGGCGCGATGGCAGAGCTAGGATGGGTGACCTCCCTTGGAGGTTCTCGTGTCGCGACCGTTTACGTAAATTATGGATAAAACAATCAAAATAATTGTTTTAATGAGTTAACTGTCTCCGGAGTAATATGCGTCATACCCTTCCGCACAGAACCGGCTCACGACAACAAAAATCGCTAAATGTTCCCAGAAATTAGAAAAAAAAATAAGAAAAAGAAAATAGCGAATGTAAAGCTATTATTATGCCTGGGATATGATAAAATGGAACCGGAATCGAATTTAGAACTTCCTAAGCGGATTTCTTGAGGAAACGATAGCTTAACAGAAGCGGAAAATCGCAAATTAGAGGGTCTTAGAGAAAGAATTCGGCTAAAATCTTGCCAGCTCATTGCGGAGGAATGAGTCTCTTTCGTTTGACCGTTTACAATCAAATTAGGCTACAATTTTTTCCAAATCCGGCAGTGTCCGAGCTACGTTGATTTCACATGTCTTATCTGGTCCCGATCAAGATTCAGATGATTTGAGTCGAAAATCGTCTTTCAACAAGTAATCAAAAATAGAAAAACACGAAATGGGTGCAACACAAGGACTTCCCAGGGGGTCACCCATCCTAGTACTGCTCTCATCCAAGCCCGCTTAAATTAGGAGTTCTGATGGGATCCGGTGCATTAATGCTTGTATGATCGAACCTTACATTGAGTGGGATGTTTATTCTTATATCCCTCGAGTACGTGTGGAGCGGGCGGCGATGGACAACACGCGGCACTGCTCTCGCCCAATCAAAACCATGAAGTTAAGCGTTCTGGCGCGATGGCAGAGCTAGGATGGGTGACCTCCCTAGGAAGTCCTCGTATCGCGACCCTTTAAGTAAATTATGGATAAAACAATCGAAATAATTGTTTTTAATGAGTTAACCATCTCCGGAGTAATCTGCGTCATACCTTTCAGCACAGAACCTGCTCACGACAACAAAAATCGCTAAATGTTCCCAGAAAATAGAAAAGAAAATAAGAAGAAAAAATAGCGAATGTAAAGCTATTATTATGCCTGGGATACATTAAAATGGAACCAGAATCGAATTTCGGACTTCCTAAAAGGATTTCTCGAGGAAACAGAAGTTTAACAGAAGCGGAAAATCGCAAATTAGGGGTCTTAGAGAAAATAATTTGGCTAAAATTTCGCAAACTCATTGCGGAGTAGTGAGTCTCGTTCGTTTGCCCGTTTATAATCAAATTAGCCTACAATTTTGTCCAAATCCGGCAGTGCCCGAGCTACGTTGATTTCACATGTCTTATCTGGTCACGATCGAGATTCAGATGATTTGAGCCGAAAATCGTCTGTCAACAAGTAATCAAAAATAGAAAAACAGGAAAAAGGGTGCAACACTTGGACTTCCAAGGGGGTCACCCATCCTAGTACTGCATAAGTGCAGGTATGATCGCACCCGACATTGAGTGGGATGTTTATTCTTATATCCCTCGAGTACGTGTGGAGCGGGCGGCGATGGACAACACGCGGCACTGCTCTCGCCCAATCAGAACCATGAAGTTAAGCGTTCTGGCGCGATGGCAGAGCTATGATGGGTGACCTCCCTTCGAAGTCTTCGTGCCGTGACTGTTTACGTAAAGTATGGATAAAACAATCAAAATAATTTATTTTAATGAGTTAACCGTCTCCGGAGTAATATGCGTCATACCCTTCCGCACAGAACCGGCTCACGACAACAAAAATCGCTAAATGTTCCCAGAAAATAGAAAAAAAAATAAGAAAAAGAAAATAGCGAATGTAAAGCTATTATTATGCCTGGGATACGATAAAATGGAACCGGAATCGAATTTAGAACTTCCTAAGTGGATTTCTTGAGGAAACGGAAGCTTAACAGAAGCGAAAAATCGCAAATTAAAGTGTCTTAGAGAAAGAATTCGGCTAAAATCTCGCCAGCTCATTGCGGAGTAATGAGTCTTGTTCGTTTGCCCGTTTACAATCAAATTTGCCTGCAATTTTGTCAGAATCCGGCAGTGTCCGAGCTACGTTGTTTTCACATGTCTTATCTGGTCACGATCAAGATTCAGATGATTTGAGCCGAAAATAGTTTGTCAACAAGTAATAAAAAATAGAAAAACACGAAAATGGGTGCAACACGAGGACTTCCAAGGGGGTCACCCATCCAAGTACTGCTCTCGCCCAAGCATACTTCACTTCGGAGTTCTGATGGGATCCGGTGCATTAGGGCTGGTATGATCGCACCCGACATTGAGTGGGATGTTTATTCTTATATCCCTCGAGTACGTGTGGAGCGGGCGGCGGTGGACAACACGCGGCACTGCTCTCGCCCAATCAGAACCATGAAGTTAATCGATCTGGCACGATGACAGAGCTAGGATGGGTGACCTCCCTTGGAAGTCCTTGTGTCGCGACCGTTTACCTAAATTATAGCTAAAACAGTCGAAATAATTATTTTTAATGAGTTAACCGTCTCCGGACTAATCTGCGTCATACCCTTCCGCACAGAATCGGCTCACGACAACAAAAATCGCTAAATGTTCCCAGAAAACAGAAAAGAAAATAAGAAGAAAATAGCGAATGTAAAGCTATTATTATGCCTGAGATACGATAAAATGGAACCGAAATCGAATTTCGGACTTCCTAAACGGATTTCTTGAGGAAACAGAAGCTTAACAGAAACGGAAAATCGGAAATTAGAGTGTCTTAGAGAAATAATTCGGCTAAAATCTCGCCAGCTCTTTGCGGAGTAGTGAGTCTCGTTCGTTTGCCCGTTTACAATCAAATTAGCTTACAATTTTGTCCAAATCCGGCAGTGCCCGAGCTACGTTGATTTCACATGTCTTATCTGATCCCGATCGAGATTCAAATGATTTGAGCTGAAAATCGTCTGTCAACAAGTAATCAAAAATAGAAAAAAACACGAAAAGGGGTGCAACACGAGGACTTCCAAGGGGGTCACCCATCCTAGTACTGCTCTCGCCCAAGCACGCTTAACTTTGAAGTTTTGATAGGATCCGGTGCATAAGTGCAGGTATGATCACACCCAACATTGAGTGGGATGTTTATTCTTATATCCCTCGAGTACGTGTGGAGCGGGCGTCGATGGACAACACGCGGCTCTGCTCTCGCCCAATCAGAACCATGAAGTTAAGCGTTCTGGCGTGATTCCAGAGCGAGGATGGGTGACCTCCCTGGCAGCCCTCGTGTCGCGACCGTTTACGTAAATTAGGGCTAAAACAATCGAAATAATTTTTTTTAATGAGTTAACCGTCTCCGGAGTAATTTGCGTCATACCATTCCGCACAATACCGGCTCACGACAAAAAAAATTGCTAAATGTTCCCAGAAAAGAGAAAAAAAAATAAGAAGAAGAAAATAGCGAATGTAAAGCTATTATTATGCGTGATATACGATAAAATGGAACTGAAATCGAATTTCGAACTTCCTAAGCGGATTTCTAGAGGAAACGAAAGCTTAACAGAAGCGGAAATTCGCAAATTAGAGGGTCTTAGAGAAGGAATTCGGCTAAAATCTCGCCAGCTTATTGTGGAGTAATGAGTCTCGTTCGTTTGCCCGTTTACAATCAAATTAGGCTACAATTTTTTCCAAATCCGGCAGTGCTTGAGCTACGTTGATTTCACATGTCTTATCTAATCCTGATCGAGATTCAGATTATTTGAGCCGAAAATCGTCTGTCAACAAGTAATCAAAAATAGAAAAACACGAAAAGGGTACAACACGAGGACTTCCCAGGGGATCACCCATCCTAGTGCTGCTCTCGGCAAAGCACGCTTAACTTCGGAGTTCTGATGGGATCCGGTGCATTAGTGCTGGTATGATCGCACCCGACATTGAGTGGGATTTTTATTCTTATATCCCTCGAGTACGTGTCGAGCAGGCGGCGATAGACAACACGCGGCACTGCTCTCGCCCAATCAGAACCATGAAGTTAAGCGTTCTGGCGCGATGGCAGAGCTAGGATCGGTGACCTCCCTGGGAAGTCCTCGTGTGACGACCGTTTACGTAAATTATGGGTACAACAGTTGAAATAATTGTTTTTAACGAGTTAACCGTCTCCGAAGTAATATGCGTCATACCCTTCCGCACGAAACCTGCTCAAGACAACAAAAATCGCTAAATGTTCCCAGAAAATAGAAAAAAAATAAGAAGAAGCAAATAGCGAATGTAAAGCTATTATTATGCCTGGGATACGATAAAATGGAACCGGAATCGAATTTCGGACTTCCTAAGCGGATTTCTCGAGGAAACGGAAGCTTAACAAAAGCGGAAAATCGCAAATTAGAGGGTCTTAGAGAAGGAATTTGGCTAAAATCTCGCCAGCTCATTGCGGTGGAATGAGTCTCGTTCGTTTGCCCGTTTACAATCAAATTAGGTTTCAATTTTGTCCAAATCCGGCAGTGTCCGAGCTACGTTGTTTTCACATGTCTTATCTGGTCCCGATCGATATTCAGATGATTTGAGCCGAAAATAGTCTGTCAACAAGTAATCAAAAATAGAAAAACACGAAAAGGGGTGCAACATGCACTGTAACGTCTCACTCATTTTTAAAATTCTACTGGACATTTTTTTTTAAATAAAAGCTCGCATTTTCGAAATAATATTTAAAATAATCGTAATAATTTGACAGTAAAAAATTAACCAAACTCATCTATAATAATTCAAAAATATAAACTAATAAAAATCTTAAAATCATCAACGTGTGAAAATATTCATTTCCTCTCAATCTCATAAATCGTAATGCAAAAAACATGTGGTCCTCGGGTCGTGTCATCGCACCAGGTCTGCCTACTCAGAGTTCGGCACCTATAGTCTCCTCAACATTTAGCTCACCTGCATCACACACGCCTTGTGAGTCTAAAGAATCAACACACATATACCAGGAATAACAAGTACATATACATAGCATACAGCAGTGAAAAATATCATACTCAACATACCTTTCATGAACTTAAAAGCATAACATAAACGTGTATTGTAAAATCATAATGCTAACATACCTTTCATTAACTTTAAAACATGAATATAAACATGTCGTATCAAATCATATCATATTAAATCATGTCATCTCATGTCATCATAAACTTAAACATTTTCTTTTTAATTGAATTCAGTTCATTAGTTGTGACTTTCGTATCAGCTCTATCGATTGATCCATCTATAAAACCGTGGTACCCGGCGGCGGGGACATCAGTGACAGCATTACCCGTCCACTGAGCCTTGGCCTCAGCTCATCATATCTCATATCATGTCAATGGAAATACGATCGTCGGACTCCCTCTGGGGCCTTTTCCCTCACGATATCTCCAATCATATCATCGTATACATATAAATCGTCAGTCACAACCAACTCCCATCATTCAAAAACATCATCATATTCACCACTTAATAAAAACATGCATATACGTAATTTTTCCTTTAAACCAAGCATGCAACGTATATTTTCATATAATCTTAAAAATCGTGATCATGATGCATAAAAATTTAAAATATAGAAAATTTGTGCTCATGGCGCTGCCAGGACCAACATCTAACCCCGGGTGCAAAATGACTATTTTGCCCCCGCAAACCCAAAAATTACCATTTTGCCCCTAGACGTAAAATTTCACGTTTTTGACATTATCTTAATTCCATTGACTCTAACATGTCCCAAATAATTATTTAAGCCTACAAAATTTTTCCCATATTTTTATTTGGCTTAAATCGATGAATTTTAAATTAATCTTTAAACATAACATATTAACGCGCTTTAATCACGAATTAAGCCAAACCTTAGCATAAAATTCCCAAATTAAAAAATTAGACTTCTTATAATTATTTGAGTTTAAATATAATTTTTCATAATTTAATTAAGATTAAATCTAGCGTTTCAATTAATTTTGTAATTAACGTTTCGTGTTGCGATTAAATCCCGGATAAATCCAAAACTCATTATTTTGATCCGAAGCTTACCAAATTCCTTAAAATATCCCAAAAATATTTAAAAGCATCCCTAGACGTAAACTCGAGCCCATTTTATAACTTAACAGAATTGTTTTAAAACTTGGACCGGTGTCCCGGTTTTAACCCGAATCGACTCGAAACTTAACCGTATTTTTCCCAACTTTTTACCACACCTAACAAACACATAAAAGGCCTTATAAACATCCAGACCCATTGCTTAAACCATTCGATCAGGCCTTACAAGCTGCTGGAAATCAGCCTCTTCCCCTTTCGCCTACCTTACTACACTACCTCCCTATTCTCGCGTCCTAGCCCAACACCGATGGAACCAGGCACGGCTCAGCCTTTCCTAGACAACCATAGGGCTCCCTTGAACCTACTGCACCCACGCCATCAGCCTCATGCATCAGGCGTAGATCACCCTATCGCTACACTCCCCACAACACCAATCGAACCCAACTCGTCCAACTCTTCCCTTGCGGCTTCTAGGACAAGACCAGCAGCGTTCGTGCATTTCCAGACCATGATTCAGACCCACCAGAGTCTGTTCAAGGTCTAGAGTCGCCCTTGCACCACCAGACTGTTAGAGTAGATGCCCTGCAAGCCAACGGTTGGCTAGGGAATTTATTGACTCAAATGTAATAAACAATCTTTATTTTAATTTAACTTTTTATGGTCTTGTTATACTTTATCTATATACCCATGCAAACAGCGTAGATAAAGTTCTTGATTATGCTTTAATCAAATGAATCGTAATTCGATGTTGAAACTCATTTGTAAACACTGCATATTCTAAATTCGTTCCTAGTCGATTCAGCCGCCTAAAACAGGGATAAAGGCCGCTTGAGCTCGATACTAGCATCTGTGATGTTGTGTACTGCGTTTCTTGGTAAGGGCATAGAGATGTCCAAACATGCAGATGGGTAGTCATATGATGATTATACCGAACAACCCTCTCTCGGACTTTCCAAGTGGTTATCATTCATCGAGAGGATAAGTCCGTGGTTATGATTGTACACCATTAGTCCTTACGACCCGAGACAAAACTGAGGCTCTATATGCTAGGGCTGTGCTTTGACTCGTTTACCGGCTCCAGGAGAGTCATCAGGTGGCGAGGTTGGGTACAGTTGCGACACATATAGGAGCCAGTGCTACGGGTGTGGATATCCTATGTGATCTGATGTAATAATAGTGCATGGAATCTCTGGCCAGAGTATGAGATGTACGTTGGAGAAGGAGTTCTCCAATAGTACACGCGATGCCACTATTATAGTTGTCACATAGTTATCGAATTATTATGCAACCCTCGATGAACTAATGGTTGCAGATTCGATTGGGATATATGAGATGAAGGGATCGTACTGTACGTTAATCATAATCTACTGGTTCTTGCAGGCACTATCAGTGATACCTAGGGGGTCATGGGGCGATGCTACTAGACGCTCTTACCATGATCCGATGGGTGCAATCAGAAATGAGTTCTGACATTCTCATGATCAATTGTTGATACATAGAATGGGGCAAATTAAGGGTAAGCCCGAATAAAGGATTATGTCCTGAATCACAAGGAGTTGTGAACCCATAGCTAGCTGTATCCCTGAACCATTGAGGGTCACACAAGCACTGGATCGTTTGTTCCCGTTGAGAGAATAAATTCAAGGAGTTGAATTTATATTATGAGATAATAAATTCAAGGAGTTGAATTTATATAAAATATTGAGAGAATAAATTCAAAGAGTTGAATTTATATTATAATATAGTAAATTCAAGGAGTTGAATTTATGATATAGTAAATTCAAGAAGTTGAATTTATGAAATTTGGAGAGAATAAATTCAAGGAGTTGAATTTATAAAATTTGATAATTTAATTTATTAAACTCAAAAGTTGGGTTTATTAAATATTAAATTTTGGAGGTGATAAATTCAAGGAGTTGAATTTATAATTTAAATATTAAATTCAAATGTTGAATTTATAATTAATTTAATTTATTAAACTTAAAAGTTGAGTTTATTAAATATTAAATTAAATATAATGGGAATATGTTTAATGGGCTTGTAGGAGTACAAGTCCAACATATTAAATAATTAAAGTTATTAATGGACTTTGATTAATTGATTAAACTAGTTGGACTAGCCCAATTAATTAATCAAGCCCATTAATGTTAATTATGGAATTTAGGTCAAGGCTATTGTTTTTAGGGGAAAAAAAAGAGGAAAAATTGACCTAGCCTCCAAGTCTCCCAATTGGTGATTCACGTGAATGGCAATATCAAAAATTCCTCCAATAATATTTTTGGCCATTTTTGAAAAAAAAAAAGGTTTGAGCTGTCTCTCGTTTTCAATCTCTACGCAAAAGTTCTTCTAAATTTCTAGTGCAATTTAGAAGAGGAACAAATATTCCAGTCGTGGACCAGATTAGGAGATCGAAGAAAGTTCGTAGGGAATCAACAAGAGCTAAGCCGTTTATACCGGATTAGTTGGAGTCCAGTGATTTATTCACAAAAGGTATAACTTTTAACACCCTATGAATGTTTATGATAAAATCATACGAGCGCCCAAAGAAAAACTTATTTTGATTGTCAAAATAAACTAAAATTTTAAAACTTCCGCTGCGTTTGGGCGTGAAGAAAACCGAGATCCAACAGTGGTATCAGAGCCAGGTTTTTCTAAATCGTATGGTTTGATATTGAATAATTTATTTCTAACCACACAAGAAAATTTTTCAGAAAATTGATGCACCATAAAAATTTTATTTTTCCAGAAAACAAAAAAAAAAATTTATTTTCGTTTCTGCCCGGAACTGTTCCGGGCAGCCCGTGCGCGTAGGGTCGCGCACGGGTGCGCGCAGCGTGCGCGCGGAGACGCGCAGCCAACGCGCGCAGATTGTGCGCACGCTGTGCGGAGTGTCCGCACAGCGCGCGGCGTGCGGAACGTCCGCACAACGTTCGGGCAGCGGGGCGGGCAGCACGGGCGGCTGCCCGGGAGTGTCTCAGGAACCGTTCTGGATAATGGGCTTGAATTGTTTGGGCCTAGGGTGCAATTTTCTGATTTTTCAAATTTTTGGGTAAAATTGAAATTTTTGAAAATTGGTTCAATTTTTATTTTTGAAAATTTAATTTTTGAAAATTAATAATTTTCTTGTAAAATAAATAATTAGAATATGATTTTAATTATTTATGGTAAAAATGAGTTTTTACAAGAAATTAATTATTATTGATTTAATTGGAAATTAAATAAATTTGTTTATTTAATTTATTAATTCTTTAATAATTGTGGTGGTTAGTGATAAAATTATTAGATATATGATTAATCAATTAATTAAATTGTTTAACTAAATTGATGTTAATATTTGATATTAAATGCATGAAAGATGATCGAGAGCCTTGACCAATGTGTTAGGTGTATGTTAGGATATTTTACTGTTTTTATTCATTTTGTTAATATTTGATATTATTAAAGTGGGCCTGGTTTATGGCCCGTTCCCACCCCATGAGATGTATCCCTTATGTGCCATGGCTATTTAAATGTAATTATTAGAAATAGTGGGAGATCAAGACTGGAAGATGGTGGGCCCGATGAACGAGATGAAGACATGTAAAATATTGGAAGCTCTTGTAATAGTTGCATTTGCATCCCTGCATTCACCTAGGTTTGGACCTGGATCCATGTATGGCTCACATGGATCTAATAGTGTTGGCGATCGATCATCATTATTTATTGTTGAATGTCATATTATGATATATGCGATATATAGTAGTATGCATGTATGTATATTATTAAGTAAATATAGTTGAATGAATCCGGCAAACATACAAACTCGTGGCACGCGATTTTTAAATTAAAATGATGAGACAATTTTTGAAATTAAAATCCCTCATTTTGAATAAGATTCAAAATTTATATCAAAACGAAAAAATAAAAATTAAAAGAGTTTAATTTTTCCTTGCCTTCCATCAACCGTGGTTGCATGTTGATCGCTACCCGCGGACAGTGTCTGGCTCATATTATTGGGGAGGCCTGTACGCCGGAAAGCTGTGACTTCCACCGGACATATGATGTGAATTGAGTGGAACTCCCATGACTTCGGCTCATATTATTGGGGGAACTCATGGCGACCGTCCACTACAATTCAATATTGATGGGTTGGTTTGACACGTGAAAATAAACGGCGTCATATTATTGGGTCCTTATTAAACGTGAGGCAAAACACGCGGAGGTTGCATAGGGATGCAATTGGACTCTACCTTTTAGAAATTATAATTGGCTGATATTATTCGGGATTATAATTGGCTAATTGGACTCTACGTGCCCACTAAGAAAATGCGATTTCCCTTTTTAATCAGAGGGTGGTGGAAATGTCAAAATAGTGGGAGGGGGATTTATAAAATAAAATCCATATTTTATATCTTAAAATTATTTTAAAATAATCAGCAACTATTATTCTGTTTCCATATCAGTATATTTTTCGATTTCGTCACATAATCTAATTTTGTTATTAACAAGCTAACCGAATCTAATTTTCAAGACTGGTTGGGAAATTGTTCTGAATTTGGAGAAAATGACATACACACTAATGTCAGTCCTGTTGAACTGAAAAAGCATGCAAGATGGTAAGACCATAGTATGCAAGCTAAAGTGTAACAAGCTCGCTTCTATGTCAAATGAACTGTAGGGACAGTTTGAGGAAATGTTGGATGCTGCTGACATTCGAATACACATGCAAGAGTTGCATGGTGCATGAAACTCCTACAATGATACACATTATTTTCAAGGAGCTCATGACCACACGTATGCAAGATGGGGCTTTGGCCCATGAGCATGGTGTACGTATGACTGGGCTTATTGAAAATGTGGTGGGCCTGGAATATGTGATTCCTAACGAGTTAGTTGATAACATCAATTTGTTATCTTTCTATTCCTCATTTGACGGGGTTATGGTGAACTTCAAGTTTAATAAGATATTTTGATAGCCTTGAAGAGCTAGTCAATATGCTTATGACTTATGAGATCACCATAAAATAAGAAAAAATTGTTATTTTTATAATGGGCCTTTCGTCGGACGAAAAATAACCCACAAGGTAAGGGAAAGAAATGTTCCGCCCCTCACAAGGAAAAACAAACCCAATAAGAGGCAAACTCCGAAGAACACTTAAAGGTCCCACAAAGCCCGATAAGTCAGAACATATTTATTTCACTGCAAGAAGTCCGGACATAAGAAATTATATGTGCCAGAAATGTTCTGGAAATGATAAATGAATGTCCAAGTAAACATGATTTCACAACAAACAAAAGAAAATTAGATGATCCAAATCCCACACAAATATGGCATGCTAGACTATGTCACATTTCCCAAAGAAGGATGCACAAACTAGTGGGAGAAGGCATGTTTGACTTGTCAAACATAAATTCTCTACTTACTTGTGAGTTCTGTCTAAAAGAAAAAAACGACTAAGACTCCATTCGATGGAAACGTGGAACGTGCACATGGTCTACTGGATTTGATCCACACAGACGTTTGTGGCCCGCTAAGTGTTAGCACAAAATATGGGCAATCCTACTTCATTACCTTTACTAATGACCATTCGAGGTATGGGTACGTTTATTTGATGAAACACAAATCTGAAGCATTTGAAAAGTTCAAAGAGTTCAGATCTGAAGTAGAAAATCAGCTGGAAAGAAGTATTAAGGCACTTCAATCTGATCGAGGTGGAGAATACTTAAATGCTGAATTTTTGGGTTATCTAAAAGAGAATGGGATTCTCTCACAGTGGACTCCACCAGCAACACCACAATTGAATGGTGTTTCTGAACGTCGTAAGCGAACCTTGTTGGACATGGTTTGATCCAAGATGGGATTCACTGAATTGCCTACATCGTTTTGGGGCTTTGCGCTTGAAACTACGGCAATGTTGTTGAATAATGTCTACGCTAAAGCAGTTGATAAAACACCATATGAGATATGGATGGGAAAAACTCCCAAATATTCTTACGAGAGAATATGGGGATGTCCTGCTTACGTGAAGCAGACAGTGGGAGACAAACTGGATAGTAGATCCACTTTGTTCTACTTTGTAGAATATCCAAAGAATTCTGTTGGGTATTATTTCTATCGTCTCAATGAAGCAAAAGTGTTTGTTTCAAGAAATGCCACCTTTTTGGAAAAGGAATTTCTATTAGATAGAAAAGGCAAGATGATAGAACTTGAAGAAATTCAAGATACTCCCTCAACTGTAGAAGTTTAACCCATTTCCAAGAACCAGTAGTTGAAGTACAAGCTCCTAGAAGGTCTGATAGGGTTATTAGACCGCCTGCAAGATATACGCTTCTTCATGAACAAAGCCACGATGAGCATTGTGTTGGATGTGATCCAATGAATTTCAAAGAAGCAATATCTGATACTGATTCAACCAAATGGCTTGAAGCCATGCAGTCAGAAATGGACTCTATGTATTCAAACCAAGTCTGGACATTAGTGGATCCACCTGAGGGAATCGTTCCCATAGGATGCAAATGGATCTACAAAAGAAAGCTTGGGGCGGATGGGAAGGTAGTGACCTTCAAAGCAAGACTGGTTGCAAAAGGATATACTCAAAGGCAAGGAGTTGACTTTGAGGAAACCTTTTTCACCAGTTGCTATGTTTAAGTCCATTAGAATACTACTAGCCATAGCAGCATAGTATGACTATGAGATATGACAAATGGATATAAAGACTGCATTCCTCAACGGAGACATCAAAGAGGAGATTGATATGTCTCAACCTGAGGGATACACATCAGTGGGAAGTGAGCATAAGGTATGAAAACTTCAGAGATCAATATATGGTCTCAAGCAGGAGTCAAGGAGTTGGAACCTCAGATTTGATAGAACTATCAAAGAGTTTGGTTTTGCTAAGAATCCTGAGGAACCGTGTGTGTACAAGAAAGTTAGTGGGAGTGCAGTGACATTCCTAATACTTTATGTTGATGATATCATGCTCATTGGGAATGATGTAGGATTACTGCAATCAACTAAAGTATGGTTATCCAGTAAATTCTCCATGAAATACATGGGTGAAGCATCCTACGTATTGGGAATACAAATCTATAGAGATAGATCAAATAGGATGCTCGGACTCACCCAAGCCACCTATATCGATACCATTATAAAACGATTCTCTATGGAAGAGTCCAAGAGAGGATACTTACCAATGTGTCATGGTATTACTCTATCTAAGGCAATGTGTCCCAAAACTGATGAAGAGATAGAGATGATGACACGAATTCCATATGCGTCAGCCATTGGTAGTAACATGTATAGTGTGATATAGACACGTCCTGATGTTGCTTACGCTCTGAGTGTTACAAGCAGATATCAGGCAAACCCTGGTCCAATGTATTGGAAGGCCGTGAAAGATATTCTTAAGTACTTGAGAAGGACTAAGAACTTGTTCATGGTCTATGGGGTGGAGAATTGAAATTGGAAGGCTACACTGATTCTAGCTTCCAATGTGACGTAGATGATTCGAAATCGACCTCTGGCTTTGTATTCATGCTTAATGGTGCGGCTGTCTCTTGGAAAAGTTCCAAGTAAGACACCGTTGCGGATTCCACCATTGAAGCTGAATATATTGCTGCATCTGATTCAGCCAAAGAGGTAGTTTGGATGAGGAATTTTGTCCAAGAGTTGGGCGTTATTCCTAATGGAGTTGATCCAGTCCCGTTGTACTGGAACAACACTGGTGCCATTGCACGAGCAAAGGAACCAAGGTCTCATCAGCGATCCAAACATGTACTGAGGAAGTTCCACATCATACGGGAGATTGTGGGAAGATGAGACATATCAGTCGAAAGAGTCCCCTCTGCAGATAATGTTGCTGATCCACTTACATAGCCCTTGCCAGGACCATTGTTTGAGAAGCATCGCGAAGCAATGGGATTAAAGTTATGGGTAGTTGGCTCTAGGGCAAGTGGGAGATTGTTAGAGTAGATGCCCTGCAAGCCAACGGTTGGCTAGGGAATTTATTGACTCAAGTGTAATAAACAATCTTTATTTTAATTTAACTTTTTATGATCTTGTTATACTTTATCTATATGCCCATGCAAACAGCATAGATAAAGTCCTTGATTATGCTTTAATACAAATGAATCGTAATTCGATGTTGAAACTCATTTGTAAACACTGCATATTCTAAATTCGTTCCTAGTCGATTCAGCCGCCTAAAACAGGGATAAAGGCCGCTTGATCTCGAGACTAGCATCTGTGATGTTGTGTACTGCGTTTCTTGGTAAGGGCATAGAGATGTCCAAACATGCAGATGGGTAGTCATATGATGATTATACCGAACAACCCTCCCTCGGACTTTCCAAGTGGTTATCATTCATCGAGAGGATAAGTCCGTGGTTATGATTGTACACCATTAGTCCTTACGACCCGGGACAAAACTGAGGCTCTATATGCTAGGGCTGTGCTTTGACTCGTTTACCGGCTCCAGGAGAGTCATCAGGTGGCGAGGTTGGGTACAGTTGCGACACATATAGGAGCCAGTGCATTGTAGTCGGGGATTCACCGCTCATCTACGGGTGTGGATATCCTATGTGATCTGATGTAATAATAGTGCATGGAATCTCTGGCCAGAGTATGAGATGTACGTTGGAGAAGGAGTTCTCCAATAGTACACGCGATGCCACTATTATAGTTGTCACATAGTTATCGAATTATTATGCAACCCTCGATGAACTAATGGTTGCAGATTCGATTGGGATATATGAGATGAAGGGACCGTACTGTACGTTAATCATAATCTACTGGTTCTTGCAGGCACTATCAGTGATACCTAGGGGGTCATGGGGCGATGCTACTAGACGCTCTTACCATGATCCGATGGGTGCAATCAGAAATGAGTTCTGACATTCTCATGATCAATTGTTGATACATAGAATGGGGCAAATTAAGGGTAAGCCCGAATAAAGGATTATGTCCTGAATCACAAGGAGTTGTGAACCCACGGCTAGCTGTATCCCTGAACCATTGAGGGTCACACAAGCACTGGATCGTTTGTTCCCGTTGAGAGAATAAATTCAAGGAGTTGAATTTATATTATGAGATAATAAATTCAAGGAGTTGAATTTATATAAAATATTGAGAGAATAAAATCAAGGAGTTGAATTTATATTATAATATAGTAAATTCAAGGAGTTGAATTTATGATATAGTAAATTCAAGAAGTTGAATTTATGAAATTTGGAGAGAATAAATTCAAGGAGTTGAATTTATAAAATTTGATAATTTAGTTTATTAAACTCAAAAGTTGGGTTTATTTAATATTAAATTTTGGAGGTGATAAATTCAAGGAGTTGAATTTATAATTTAAATATTAAATTCAAATGTTGAATTTATAATTAATTTAATTTATTAAACTTAAAAGTTGAGTTTATTAAATATTAAATTAAATATAATGGGAATATGTTTAATGGGCTTGTAGGAGTACAAGTCCAACATATTAAATAATTAAAGTTATTAATGGACTTTGATTAATTGATTAAACTAGTTGGACTAGCCCAATTAATTAATCAAGCCCATTAATGTTAATTATGGAATTTAGGTCAAGGCTATTGTTTTTAGGAAAAAAAAGAGGAAAAATTGACCTAGCCTCCAAGTCTCCCAATTGGTGATTCACGTGAATGGCAATATCAAAAATTCCTCCAAAAATATTTTTGGCCATTTTTGAAAAAAAAAAGGTTTGAGCCGTCTCTCGTTTTCAATCTCTACGCAAAAGTTCTTCTAAATTTCTAGTGCAATTTAGAAGAGGAACAAATATTTCAATCGTGGACCGGATTAGGAGATCGAAGAAAGTTCGTAGGGAATCAACAAGAGCTAATCCGTTTATACCGGATTAGTTGGAGTCCAGTGATTTATTCACAAAAGGTATAACTTTTAACACCCTATGAATGTTTATGATAAAATCATACGAGCGTCCAAAGCAAAACTTATTTTGATTGTCAAAATAAACTAAAATTTTAAAACTTCCGCTGCGTTTGGACGTGAAGAAAACCGAGATCCAACACAGACTTCACCTACCCACCGATCTAGACAAAGAAAACAAGAAACCCCAAGCCGCTACACATCTCGGCCTTCACTCCAAACCTACCGAACCTTACACCAGCCTCATGACTCCACTAACCTGCTCTGAACGGTCCCTTAGCATCAACAAAACGACAGCCTCCTTGCACAATTCAAAAAAATGTGAGACTTGAAACAAAAAGAATGCAATAAACACAAGAAATTCAAAGATCTTCCATAGACAAGCTTGGATCGAAACTTTTCATGAATGAACACCAAACTCAGTATATAAAACGTGTATGATGCAGAAGAATGATATAAAGCGTGCCTGGTGAAAATATTTCGCAAGAAAACCGAAGAACGAGCGTCGGGAATCAAGTCGGAGAATTTTCTTACGCCTTGAATGGAAATGGCCGTGCTTTCAGCTGCTGGGATTTCTATGAAAATGTTGAGATGGGATTGAGGGTGTCGGCTGATTGGGGAGGGTAATGTTAGGTGTAGTGGGTCCTTAGGGATTTATTATGTAGTTAATTAAAATATAATAGGCCATAAGTTGTTAATTAAAGATTTAAAAAGGATTTTAAGCCCAACAAGCTTAAAAGTAGTCTCATTAAGTCCAAACACACTCCCGAAAAATATTTCGTGGTGTAAAGTTTTTGAAAATATTAGCCGAACCCTCAAAAAATCCCCCGATTCGATAAAATTTGCTTACCGGGTAAAAATAAAATTCTGCGGATAAAAATATCAAATAAATCTCAATTCTTGAAAAATACCTTTAAAACATCTTATATTAATTAATAGAACTTAATCGTGTAATAAAAATAATTTTCTTGAAAATTTTCCGGTCTCTGATCCTCGTTCAAGAGCGAAATGCAACTTAAAAACCTTAATGCATGAACTTATAAAATGTATGGAATAAATTCTACCATGCATGAATTATGAATAAAATGCATAAAAATAATTAAACACAATTTAATAAAATAAAAATACATTTTATGCTTTAAAAGAATTTAATGAAATACCAAAGAATTTAATAATTTGCATGCATGTGGTTTACGTGAACTTTCCGATTTTCGGGACGTTACAATCTTCTCCCCTTAAATTGAATTTCGTCCGCGAAATTCGCTTATCCTTGATAATCACAAAGTTTAGACTCTTAATTCTAGAATCTCAATATTCCACGTTTCCGCTGCGCCACTCTGATAAAATAATAAATCTTAGGATGTACTTATGTCTCCTCAATCCTAATTATTTTGCCTATTGAAATCCTTATTTGCGAATTGCAACCTAGAACGACTTATTGCGACTTAGTTCTATTCTACTCATGCCTCAAATTCCGATTTTTCTCAAACTTCCCAATATTAGAAATGGCAGTTCGAATTTTATTGCGTCTTACTTTTCTTATACTATACACGTAATGTTCATCAATTTATACATTATCATTTATGCAACTTAAGAAATCTTAACACCAAGATTTTACTGATCGACTTATATCTTCGGTGATACACTTAAAAGTTAAACCTTATCTCAAACCCATAATGATATTCGCCTAAGATCCTTGAATCGAATCATTATCTTATAGCACCAAACTTACGTAACTTAATTATTTACAAGTACATCCCAAATATTAAATTGTTGCAAATCTTTAAATTCGAGTAGCGTTAATCCATAAAACTATCGAACTTCTACCTAATTAATAAAACACTTCTATCATCAATCACATGCTTAAACTATTTTCTTCCCAATTACAATTTAGTTGAGGCTTAAGGCCCTTGGACTTTCCTCGTTGAAATGAATGTTGCATTCTTACGTATTCTCAATGCTTCATACATACTAGCGTATAAAACTTATTAAGTCATCCCATGGGAGCATTAGACTAACTCTAATAAATCAACTTCACTTATACTCCATAGAGTTCTAGAATCCACATATCAAGCTTTTTAGATTTCTCACTCGATAAAAATCTTAATATTCATTAATTGATAACTTATGTTGAACACAACTAATTCTTTTTTTTATTATTATTATTATTTTTTCACCCAAAATTTCCTTATGAACACGTATTCCATAAACTTAAAATTCAAGCTTACGCGACCCAAATAGTATTAGATAACATAATTCCAACACACATATTCACTTATTCTCAAGTTTCTTAATAACTTACCAAAAATTCCTCAAGACGAGGTGTCCACCTCAATTCTTACATGCATCTATCGAGTAACCTAACCATCAAATATACCCAACTTTCTAGAAAATTTAAATTCCAACAAAGATATAATTTTAACACTTAAGATCATGATTAAAACTTATGCTACATCAAACCTTAAGTCCCCAAAAATAAGTTAACTTAATGTCTAATCTTGTAACTTGACTAAATGATCACTTTACCTTAAATTGTTATCACTCTAAATTCTTAATTTTTTTCCATTGTCTTATTCCATTAACATTTAGATTTTCAAGCCCAATATTGAATCATCCTACAATGCCCTTGATTGTCATTCCTTATTATATTATAAGCCAGATTATAATCAAGTTCTAATTATCTCTTCAAGCTCAAATCACCGAAAAGTCTTATCATTTAAACCATTCAATTCTCACTTACAGCTAAACAAATCCCTAAATTTCTTAAAAATTTCAAAATTAGTTCTTACTTTCCTCGAATATTATCCGAATTTGTCCTTAATCTCGAGAATCCAAAAATTACCCATAAGTTCTTGGCGTTCCTAATCCCATTTTATAGGTTTCTCGTAACATAAAATTCAATAATCTTAACTTTATTAGACCCAAGATCAATTCTCATAACCTCGAAAATTACTGATTTTACCCAAGTGTTCCTCAAAAGTTCGAATTTTAATCCTCAAAATTTCAAAATTTACAATTTGGTCCTTAAAATTGTCAAAGATTACAATTTTGGCCTTATAACTCCTCGAAATTTGCATTTTTTTTCCATAAAATTTTCGACTTGGACTCATTAAACCTTAAAATTCTCAAAACTAAAAATTTAATCCCAAAGTTTGGTAAATTCGAAATAGTCCCTTAGAATTTTATTGTTGCACTTAGGTCCTCAATTATTTGTTATTACAATTAGGTCCTTTAAATTCTCAATCAATTCAATTAAATCCTTAGGTCCCATTAGGTAGAGAATGCATCCTAAATAAATTCTACGTTTTTATACTTCCAAAAATCGTCGTAGTTTTCGAATCATTAATCCTTGTATGGATTCATCAAAAATTAATTCAACTAGTAACCACGAACTATCAATAATTTCTTAGAAATTCTACAAGTCCCAAAAGCATTCATAACTTTCAAGATTAACTTATTACCCCAAAGAGTAGAACATCAGTACTTCTAACCTAAAAATCGATATAATCAAATCATTATCCACTTCTCCTAAAGACCAATATTCGAATTCTTAGACACGTCCAATTCCAAACGTAACCAACATGCAATTTAATCTAGTTTTTAAAACAGTAAATCCTTAAATCATAAAAGCAGTTAAACATATACCGTAAATCATCATAAAGCGTAAATCATGTTAACATGCAGGTGATATGAGTAAAACATTTAAAACATTGAAATCATAAAAGCTTACAGACTTGAGGCTTGAAGACTGAGCTGCAGAAACTGGAGGTGGCACAACCCTATACATGGCCCTTGCTCTGATACCAACTGTAACGTCTCACTCATTTTTAAAATTCTACTGGACATTTTTTTTAAATAAAAGCTCGCATTTTCGAAATAACATTTAAAATAATCGTAATAATTTGACGGTAAAAAAATAACCAAACTCATCTACAATCATACGAAAACATAAACTAATAAAAATCTTAAAATCATCAACGTGTGAAAATATTCATTTCCTCTCAATCTCATAAATCGTAATGCGGAAAACATGTGGTCCTCGGGTCGTGTCATCGCACCAGGTCTGCCTACTTAGAGTTCGGCACCTATAGTCTCCTCAACATTTAGCTCACCTGCATCACACACGCCTAGTGAGTCTAAAGAATCAACACACCTATACCAGAAATAACAAGTACATATACATAGCACACACCAGTGAAAAATATCATACTCAACATATCTTTCATGAACTTAAAAGCATAACATAAACATGTATTGTAAAATCATAATGCCAACATACCTTTCATAAACTTTAAAAGATGAATATAAACATGTCGTATCAAATAATATCGTATTAAATCATGTCATCATAAACTTAAACATTTTTTTTAATTGAATTCAGTTCATTAGTTGTGACTTTCGTATCAGCTCTATCGTATCAGCTCTATCGATGGATCCATCTATAAAACCGTGGTACCCGGCGGCGGGGACATCAGCGACAGCATTACCCGTCCACTGAGCCTTGGCCTCAGCTCATCATATCTCATCTCATGTCAATGGAAATACGATCGTCGGTCTCCCTCTGGGGCCTTCTCCCGTAAACGGGCTCCCTCTAGGGCCTTTTCCCTCACGATATCTCCAATCCTATCATCGTATACATATACATCGTCAGTCACAACCAACTCCCATCCTTCAAAAACATCATCATATTCACCACTTAATAAAAACATGCATATACGTAATTTTTCCTTTAAACCAAGCATGCAACGTATATTTTCATAAATTCTTAAAAATCGTGATCATGATGCATAAAACTTTAAAATATAGTAAATTTGTGCTCATGGCGCTGCCAGGACCAACATCTAACCCCGGGTGCAAAATGACCATTTTGCCCCTGGAAACCCAAAAATTACCATTTTGCCCTTGGACGTAAAATTTCACGTTTTTGACATTTTCTTAATATCATTGACTCTAACATGTCCCAAATAATTATTTAAGCCTACAAAAATTTTCCCATATTTTTATTTGGCTTAAATCGATGAATTTTAAATTAATTTTTAAACATAACATATTAACGCACTTTAATCCCGAATTAAACCAAACCTTAGCATAAAATTCCCAAATTAAAAACTCAGACTTCTTATAATTATTTGACCTTAAATATAATTTTTCATAATTTAATAAAGCTTAAATCTAGTGTTTCAATTAATTCTGTAATTAACGTTTCGTGTTGCGATTAAATCCCGGATAAATCCAAAACTCATTATTTTGATCCGAAGCTTACCAAATTCCTTAAAATATCCCAAAACATATTTAAAAGCATCCCTAGACGTAAAATCGAGCCCATTTTATAACTTAACCGAATTGTTTTAAAACTTGGACCGGTGTCTCGGTTTTAACCCGAATCGACTCGAAACTTAACCATATTTTTCTTAACTTTTTACCACACCTAATAAACACTTAAAAGGCCTTATAAACATCCAGACCCGTCGCTTAAACCATTCGATCAGGCCTTACAAGATGCTGGAAATCAGCCTCTTCCCCTTTCGCCTACCCTACTACACTACCTCCCTATTCTCGCGTCTTAGCCCAACACCGATGGAATCAGGCACGTCTCAGCCTTTCCTAGACCACCATAGGGCTCCCCTGAACCTACTGCACCCACGCCATCAGCCTCATGAATCAGGCGTAGATCACCCTATCGCTACACTCCCCACAACACCAATCGAACCCAACTCGTCCAACTCTTTCCTTGCGGCTTCTAGGACAAGACCAGCAGCGTTCGCGCATTTCCAGACCATGATTCAGACCCACCAGAGACTGTTGAAGGTCTAGAGTCGCCCTTGCACCACCAGACTTCACCTACCCACCGATCTAGACAAAGAAAACGAGAAACCCCAAGCCGCTACACATCTCGGCCTTCACTCCAAACCTACCGAACCTTACACCAGCCTCATGACTCCACTAACCTGCTCTAAACGGTCCCTTAGCATCAACAAAATGGCAGCCTCCTTGCACAATTCAAGAAAATGTGAGACTTGAAACAAAAAGAATGCAATAAACACAAGAAAATCAAAGATCTTCCATAGACAAGCTTGGATCGAAACTTTTCATGCATGAACACCAAACTCAGTATATAAAACGTGTATGATGCAGAAGAATGATATAAAGCGTGCCTGGTGAAAATATTTCGCAAGAAAACCGAAGAACGAGCGTCGGAAATCAAGTCGGAGAATTTTCTTACGCCTTGAATGGAAATGGCCGTGCTTTCAGCTGCTGGGATTTCTATGAAAATGTTGAGATGGGAGTGAGGGTGTCGGATGATTGGGGAGGGTAATGTTAGGTGTAGTGGGTCCATAGGGATTTATTATGTAGTTAATTAAAATATAATAGGCCATAAGTTTCTAATTAAAGATTTAAAAAGAATTTTAAGCCCAACAAGCTTAAAAGTAGTCTCATTAAGTCCAAACACACTCCCGAAAAATATTTCGTGATGAAAAATTTTTGAAAATATTAACCGAACCCTCAAAAAGTCTCCTAATTCGATAAAATTTGCTTACCGGGTAAAAATAAAATTCTGTAGATAAAAATACCCAATAAATCTCAATTCTTGAAAAACACCTTTAAAACATCTTGTATTAATTAATAGAACTTAATCGTGTAATAAAAATAATTTTCTTGAAAATTCTCCGGTCTCTGATCCTCGTTCAAGAGCGAAATGCAACTTAAAAACCTTAATGCATGAACTTATAAAATGTATGGAATAAATTCTACCATGCATGAATTATGCATAAAATGCATAAAAATAATTAAACACAATTTAATAAAATAAAAATACATTTTATGCTTTAAAAGAATTTAATGAAATACCGAAGAATTTAATAATTTGCATGCATGTGGTTTACGTGGACTTTTCGATTTTCGAGACGTTACACGCCGCACTGCTCTCGCCCAATCAGAACCAAGAAGTTAAGCGTTCTGGCGCGATGGCAGAGCTAGGATGGGTGACCTCCCTGGAAAGTCCTCGTGTCGCGACCGTTTACGTAAATTATAGCTAAAACTGTTGAAATAATTGTTTTTAATGAGTTAACCGTCTCCGGAGTAATCTGCGTCATACCCTTCCGCACAGAACCGGCTCACGACAACAAAAATCCCTAAATGTTCCCAGAAAATAGAAAAAAAAATAGGAAAAAAAATTAGCGAATGTAAAGCTATTATTATGCCTGCGATACGATAAAATGGAACTGGAATCCAATTTCGGACATTCTAAGCGGATTTCTTGAGAAAACGGAAGCTTAACAGAAGCGGAAAATCACAAATTAGAGGGTCTTAGAGAAAGAATTCGGCTAAAATCTCGCCAGCTCATTGTGGAGTAATGAGTCACGTTCGTTTGCCCGTTTACAATCAAATTAGCCTACAATTTTGTTCAAATCCGGCAGTGCCCGAGCTACGTTGATTTCACATGTCTTATCTGGTCCCGATGAAGATTCAGATGATTTGGGCCGAAAATCGTCTGTCAACAAGTAATCAAAAATAAAAAAACACGAAAAGGGGTGCAACACGAGGACTTCCAAGGGGGTCACCCATCCTAGTACTGCTCTCGCCCAAGCACGCTTAACTTCGGAGTTCTGATGGGATCCGGTGCATTAGTGCTGGTATGATCGCACCCGACATTGAGTGGGATGTTTATTCTTATATCCCTAGAGTACTTGTGGAGCGGGCGGCGATGGACAACACGCGGCACTGCTCTCGCCCAATCAGAACCATGAAGTTAAGCGTTCTGGCGCGATGGCAGATCTAGGATGGGTGACCTCACTGTGAAGTCCTCGTGTCTCGACCGTTTACGTAAATTATAGCTAAAACTGTCGAAATAATTTTTTTTAATGAGTTAACCGTCTCTGGTGTAATCTGCGTCATACCCTTCCGCCCAAAACCGGCTCACGACAAAAAAAATCGCTAAATGTTCCCTTGAAATAGAAAAGAAAAATAAGAAGAAGAAAATAGCGAATGTAAAGCTATTATTATGCCTTGGATACTATAAATAGAACCGTAATCGAATTTCGGACTTCCTAAAAGGATTTTTCAAGGAAACGGAAGCTTAACAGAAGCGTAAAATCGCAAATTAGAGGGTCTTGGAGAAGGAATTCGGCTAAAATCTCACCAGCTCATTGCGGAGTAACGAGTCTCGTTCGTTTGCCCGTTTACAATCAAATTAGGCTACAATTTTGTCAAAATCCGGCAGTGCCCGAGCTACGTTTATTTCACATGTCTTATCTGCTCCCGATCGAGATTCAGATGGTTTGAGCTCAAAATCGTCTGCCAACAAGTAATCAAAAATAGAAAAACACGAAAAAGAGTGCAACACAAGGACTTCCCAGGAGGTCACCCATCCTAGTACTGCTTTCGTCCAAGCACGTTTAAATTCGAAGTTCTGATGGGATCCAGTGCATTAGTGCTGGTATGATCGCACACGACATTGATTGGGATATTTATTCTTATTTACCTCGAATACGTGTGAAGCGGGAGGCGATGGACAACCCCTGGCACTGCTCTCGCCCAATCAGAACCATGAAGTTAAGCGTTCTGGCGTGATGGCAGAGCTAGGATGGGTGACCTCCCTGGGAAGTCCTCGTGTCGCGACCGTTTACGTAAATAATGGATAAAACAGTCGAAATAATTGTTTTTAATGAGTTAACCGTCTCCGGAGTAATCTGCGTCATACCATTCCGCACAGAACCGGCTCACGGCAACAAAAATCACGAAATGTTCCCAGAAAATAGAAAAAAAAATAAGAAGAAGAAAATAGCGAATGTAAAGCTATTATTATGCCTGAGATACGATAAAATAGAACGGAATCGAATTTCGGACTTCCTAAGCGGATTTCTCGAGGAAACGGAAGCTTAACAGAAGCGGAAAATCGCAAATTAGAGGGTCTTAGAGAAGTAATTCGGCTAAAATCTCGTCAGCTCATTGCGGAGTAACGAGTCTCGTTCGTTTGCCTGATTACAATCAAATTAGGCTACAATTTTGTCCAAATCTGGCAGTGCCCGAGCTACGTTGATTTCACATGTCTTATCTGCTCTCGATCGCGATTCAGACGATTTGAGCCGAAAATCGTCTGTCAACAAGTAATCAAAAATTGAAAAACACGAAAAGGGGTGCAACACGAGGACTTTCCAGGGGTTCACCCATCATAGTACTGCTCTCGCCCAAGCACGCTTAACTTCGAAGTTCTGATAGGAACCGGTGCATAAGTGCAGGTATGATCACACCCGACATTGAGTGGGATGTTTATTCTTATATCCCTCGACTACGAGTGGAGCGGGCGGCGATGGACAACACGCGGCACTGCTCTCGCCCAATCAGAACCATGAAGTTAAGCGTTCTGGCGCGATGGCAGAGCTAGGATAGGTGACCTCCCTGGGAAGTCCTCGTGTCGCAACCCTTTACGTAAATTATGGATAAAACAATCGAAATAATTGTTTTTAATGAGTTAACCATCTCCGCCGTAATATGCGTCACACCCTTCCGCACAGAACCTGCTCAAGACAACAAAAATCGCTAAATGTTCCCAGAAAAATAGAAAAAAAAATATGAAGAATAAAATAGCGAATGTTAAGCTATTATTATGCCTGGGATACGATAAAATGGAACTGGAATCGAATTTCGGACATTCTAAGCGGATTTCTTGAGAAAACGGAAGCTTAACAGAAGCGGAAAATCACAAATTAGAGGGTCTTAGAGAAAGAATTCGGCTAAAATCTCGCCAGCTCATTGTGGAGTAATGTGTCACGTTCGTTTGCCCGTTTACAATCAAATTAGCCTACAATTTTGTTCAAATCCGGCAGTGCCCGAGCTACGTTGATTTCACATGTCTTATCTGGTCCCGATCAAGATTCAGATGATTTGAGCCGAAAATCGTCTGTCAACAAGTAATCAAAAATAGAAAAACACGAAAAGGGGTGCAACACGAGGACTTCCAAGGGGGTCACCCATCCTAGTACTGCTCTCGCCCAAGCACGCTTAACTTCGGAGTTCTGATGGGATCCGGTGCATAAGTGCAGGTATGATCACACCCGACATTGAGTGGGATGTTTATTCTTATATCCCTTGAGTACGTGTGGAGCGGGCGACGATAGACAACAAGCGACACTGCTCTCGCCCAATCAGAACCATGAAGTTAAGCGTTCTGGCGCGATGACAGAGCTAGGATGGGTGACCTCCCTTGGAAGTCCTTGTGTCGCGACCGTTTACAGTAAATTATAGCTAATACAGTCGAAATAATTGTTTTTAATGAGTTAACCGTCTCCGGAGTAATCTGCGTCATACCCTTCCGCACAGAACATGTTCAAGACAACAAAAATCGCTAAATGTTCCCAGAAAATAGAAAAAAAAAATAAGAAGAAGAAAATAGCAAACTGTAAAGCTATTATTATGCCTGAATATGATAAAATGGAACCGAAATCGAATTTAGAACTTCCTAAGCGGATTTCTCGAGGAAATGGAAGCTTAACAGAAGCGGAAATCGTAAATTAGAGGGTCTTAGAGAAGGAATTCGTCTAAAATCTCGTCAGCTCGTTGCGGAGTAATGAGTCTCGTTCGTTTGCCCGTTTACAATCAAATTAGGCTACAATTTTGTCCAAATCCAGCAGTGACCGAGCTACGTTGATTTCACATGTCTTATCTGGTCCCGATCGAGATTCAGATGATTTGAGCCGAAAATCTTCTGTCAACAAGTAATCAAAAATAGATTAACACGAAAAGAGGTGCAACACGAGGACTTCCCAGGGGTTCACCCATCATAGTACTGCTCTCGCCCAAGCATGCTTAACTTCGGAGTTCTTATGGGATCCGGTGCATTAGTGCTGGTATGATCGCACCTGACATTGAGTGGGATGTTTATTCTTATATCCCTCGAGTACGTGCGGCGCGGGCGGCGATGGACAACACGCGGCACTGCTCTCGCCCAATCAAAACCATGAAGTTAAGCGATCTGGCGCGATGGCAGAGCTAAGATGGGTGACCTCCCAGGGAAGTCCTCGTTTCGCGACCATTTACGTAAATTATGGATAAAACATATGAAATAATTGTTTTTAATGAGTTAAACGTCTCCGGAGTAATATGCGTCATACCCTTCCGCACAGAACCTGCTCAAGACAATGAAAATCGCTAAATGTTCCCAGAAAATAAAAAAAAATAAGAAGAAGAAAATAGCGAAAATTGCGGAGTAATGAGTCTCGTTCGTTTGCCCGTTTACAATCAAATTGGGCTACTATTTTGTCCAAATTCGGCAGTGCCCGAGCTACGTTAATTTCAAATGTCTTATCTGGTCACGACCGAGATTCAGAAGATTTGAGACGAAAATCGTCTGTTAACAAGTAATAAAAAATAGAAAAACATGAAAAGGAGTGCAACACGAGGACTCCCCACGGGGTCACCCATCCTAGTACTGCTCTCGACCAAGCACGCTTAACTTCAGAGTTCTGATGGGATTCGGTGCATTAGTGCTGGTATGATCGCACCCGACATTGAGTGGGATGTTTATTCTTATATCCCTCGATTACGTGTCGAGCGGGCGGCGATGGACAACACACGGCACTGCTCTCGCCCAATCAGAACCATGAAGTTAAGCGTTCTGGCGCGATGGCAGAGCTAGGATGGGTGACCTCACTGTGAACTCCTCGTGTCTCGACTGTTTACGTAAATTATAGCTAAAACTGTCGAAATAATTGTTTTTAATGAGTCAACCGTCTCTGGTGTAATCTGCGTCATACCCTTCCGCACAAAACCGGCTCACGACAAAAAAAAATCGCTAAATGTTCCAAGAAATAGAAAAGAAAAATAAGAAGAAGAAAATAGCGAATGTAAAGCTATTATTATGCCTGGGATACGATAAAATAGAACCGGAATCGAATTTCGGACTTCCTAAACGGATTTTTCGAGGAAACGGAAGCTTAACAGAAGCGTAAAATCGCAAATTAGAGGGTCTTGGAGAAGGAATTCGGCTAAATTCTCGCCAGCTCATTGCGGAGTAATGAGTCTCGTTTGTTTGCCCGTTTACAATCAAATTAGGCTACAATTTTGTCCAAATCCGGCAGTGCCCGAGCTACGTTGATTTCACATGTCTTATTTGGTCCCGATCGAGATTCAGATGATTTGAGTCGAAAATCGTCTGTCAACGAATAATCTAAAATAGAAAAACACGAAAAGGGATGCAACACGAGGACTTCCCAAGGGGTCATCCCATCCTAGTACTATTTCGCCCAAGCACGCTTAACTTCGGAGTTCTGATGGGATCCGGTGCATTAGTGCTGGTATGATCGCACCTGACATTGAGTGGGATGTTTATTCTTATATCCCTCGAGTACGTGTGGCGCGGACAGCGATGGACAACAAGCGGCACTGCTCTCGCCCAATCAGAACCATGAAGTTAAGCATTCTGGCGCGATGGCAAAGCTAGGATAGGTGACCTCCCTGGGAAGTACTCGTGTCGCGATCGTTTACGTAAACTATGGATAAAACAGTCGAAATAATTGTTTTTAATTAGTTAACCGTCTCCGGAGTAATATGCGTCATACCCTTCCGCACAGACCCTGCTCAAGACAATAAAAATAGCAAAATGTTCCCAGAAAATAGAAAAAAAAAATAAGAAGAAGAAAATAGCGAATGAAAAGCTATTATTATGACTGGGATACGATAAAATGGAATCGGAATCGAATTTCGGACTTCCTAAACGGATTTCTCGAGGAAACGGAAGCTTAACAGAAGCGGAAAATCGCAAATTAAAGGGGCTTAGAGAAGGAATTTGGCTAAAATCTCGCCAGCACATTGCGGAGTAATGAGTCTCGTTTGTTTGCCTGTTTACAATCAAATTAGGCTATAATTTTGTCCAAATTCGGCAGTGCCCGAGCTACGTTGATTTCATATGTCTTATCTGGTCCCGATCGAGATTCAGATGATTTGAGACGAAAATTGTCTGTCAACATGTAATCAAAAAAAGAAAAACACGAAAAGGGGTGCAACACGAGGACTTCCCAGGGGGTCACCCATACTAGTACTGCTCACGGCCAAGCACGCTTAACTTCGGAGTTCTGACGGGATTCGGTGCATTAATGATGGTATGATCGCACCCGACATTGAGTGGGATGTTTATTCTTATATCCTTTGAGTACGTGTGGAGCGGGCGGCGATGGACAACACGCGGCACTGCTCTCGCCCATTCAGAACCATGAAGTTAAGCGTTCTGGCGCGATGGCAGAGCTAGGATGGGTGACATCCCTGTGAAGTCCTTGTGTCTCGACCGTTTCCGTAAATTATAGCTAAAACAGTCGAAATAATTGTTTTTAATGAGTTAACCGTCTCTAGAGTAATCTGCTTCATACCCTTCCGTACAGAACCGGCTCACGATAACAAAAATCGCTAAATGTTCCCAGAAAATAGAAAAAAAATAAGAAGAAGAAAATAGCGAATGTAAAGCTATTATTATGCCTGGGATACGATAAAATGGAACCGGAATCGAATTTCGGTCTTCCTAAACGGATTTCTCGAGGAAACGGAAGCTTAACGGAACCGGAAAATCGCAAATTAGAGGGTCTTAGAGAAGGAATTCGGCTAAAAGCTCTCCAGCTCATTGCGGAGAATGAGTCTCGTTCATTTGCCCGTTTACAATCCAATTAGGCTAAAATTTTGTCCAAATCCGGCAGTGCTCAAGCTACGTTGATTTCACATTTCTTATCTAGTCTCGATCGTGGTTCAGATGCTTTGAGCCAAAAATCGTCGGTCAACAAGTATAAAAAATAGAAAAAAAGAAAAGGGTGCAACACGAGGACTTCCCAAGGGGTCACCCATCCTAGTACATGCTCTCGCCTAAGCACGCTTACTACGGAGTTCTGATGGGATCCGGTGTATTAGTGCTGGTATGATCGCACCCGACATTGAGTGGGATGTTTATTCTTATATTCCTCGAGTACGTTTGGAACGGGCGGCGATGGACAACACGCGTCACTGCTCTCGCCCAATCAGAAACATGAAGTTAAGCGTTCTGGCGCTATGGCAGAGCTAGGATGGGTGACCTCCCTGGGAAGTCCTCATGTCGCGACCGTTCACATAAATTATAGCTAAAACAGTCAAAATAATTGTTTTTAATGAGTTAACCGTCTCCGGTGTAATCTTCGTCATATCTTTCCGCACAGAACCGCTCACGACAAAAAAAATCGCAAAATGTTCCTAGAAAATAGAAAAAAATAAGAAGAAGAAAATAGCGAATGTAAAGCTATTATTTTGCCTGGGTTACGATAAAATTGAACCGGAATCGAATTTCGGACTTCCTAAACAGATTTCTCGAGGAAAGGAAGCTTAACAGAAGCGGAAAATCGCAAATTAGAGGGTCTTAGAGAAGGAATTCGGATAAAATCTCGCCAGCTCATTGCGGAGTAATTAGTCTCGTTCATTTTCTCGTTTACAATCGAATTAGCCTACAATTTTGTCCAAATCCGGCAGTGCCCGAGCTACGTTGATTTCACAGGTCTTATCTGGTCCTGATCCAGATTCAGATGATTTGAGCCGAAAATCATCTGTGAACAAGTAATCAAAAATAGAAAAACACGAAAAGGGGTGCAACACGAGGACTTCCCGGGGGGTCACCCATCCTAGTACTGCTCTCGCCCAAGCACGCTTAACTTCCGAGTTCTGATGGGATCCGATGCATTAGTGCTGGTATGATCGCACCCGACATTGAGTGGGATGTTTATTCTTATATCCCTCGAGTACGTGTGGCTCGGGCGGCGATGGACAACAAATAAATCCTTATATTATTTCGAAAATTCTGATTCAGCCCTTTAACGTTCGTAAATTGCCCTTAGGTCCCCAATCTTTCGAAATATTTCATTTTGGTCCCTTAAATTTCGATACTTGCATGTTGATTTTATACGCCGGGACGTAAATTTTATCGGTGTTGGTTTTTCAATAAAAAAATACGAACTTTTTGGCAAATCGGCTATTTAATTCCCAAACTATTTTTACCAAAACTTTACTAATATTTTATTTAATTCTAATTAAAGACTAATGGGCTTAATTAGGGGCTTAATAGGCCTAAAGTCTTGTTAGTGTTTAATTAAGTATATAATATGTAAACCTTTCCCATAACCCAACGATTCTTTCAAAAGCACACGGCCACTCTTCTGAAAATACCTAGATTACACGGCCTACACATGCTTAAAAATTGAGGCAAACTTTCGAGCATTGCCAAAGGAAAGTCTTAGCCAAGGTTCTTGCTCCGTTCTTCTTCATCGTCAATGATTTTTCGTGCGTAAATTACGCATAGGCACACCTATTCTTCCCTTAAAACCATCATGAAATCATATTATATTTTTATGCATGAAAATTTTGGGAAACAAGTGACACTTTGAATTATTTTCGTTTTTATGCAATCCATGAAATTCCAAGCATGATTTTGATTCAAACTTTTGTCGTTTACATGTATATACGGGCTGCCATGATATAGGTTATGTTTAGGCACGATTTTGCACGGGATTTAGAGTCCTAGATAATCACCTTAACACCACACATGCAATAGAACACAAGCTGTGCAGCAACTTGCTGTCATGGAGCAAAGGGGTTCAGTTTTATGGTTGCAGGGTCTAGGGCTTGGTTGGCTAGTTCCAGTGGTTAGCCAAGGTCGTGGGTGAGTTAGGGAGAGAGTCCTAGCCATGCTAGGACTCGCGATCAAGGGCTGGGAAGGAGTCCTAGCAAGCTATGACTCCCACCCGAGAATCAAGGGGAATTGCGTGCTGGGTTCTGGGCTTGTTGCAGGCTGGTGGGCGTGGTCCTGGGGGCCTGGGTCCTTAGGGGGTGCACAACAGGTGGGTTCGGTGGCTGGGTTCGTTGGTAGGGGCAGGGAAGCTTGATCAAGAGTCCTTGTCCAACAAGGATTTCTCGGCCAGCTTATGGTAGAGGAGTATGGGGCTCGTTTTTTGGTTTTGGGTGTTTTCCGTTGGATCTTTGGGTCCAGTAGGTACTTTAGGATGTTGGTCAAGTTTTGGATCAACATGGTTCGGGGGTAACTCGTGAAAATCAAGAGATGGCTCGGGGTCGAAGATTTTGGGTCATTAGGGTTTTTAAAACTTGGGAAAATTGAAAAATAGTTCACGGGGGTCGAGTCGTGGTTCATAAGGGCTAAAATAATATAAAAAGACTAAATTCTCAACTGGTACCAACACTTAGGAATCTAGGTACTTAAGTCTGGAGGTCCTGGGTTCAAGTGTTGGGGAAGGCGAAAGAAACCACTTACCAGGGGTGAGATATTCTATGAGTGACGGTGCATGGGCATGGGCCGATGTCCATGTTGGACCATCCTAACGAACCATGACCAGTAGTGGTGCGTGGGTAAGGGCCGAGGCCTTGGTTAGTTCAGCCTAATGGCCCATGACCGTTACAAAAAAAGGCGCCTTTTTTTGTAACGATCACGGGCCATTATGCTGAACCAACAAAGGCCTCGGCCCATGCTGGACCATCCTAACGATCCATGACCAGGGAAGTCCTCGTGTCGCGACCGTTTACGTAAATTATGGATAAAACTGTCGAAATAATTGTTTTTAATGAGTTAACCGTCTCCGGAGTAATCTGCGTCATACCCTTCCGTACAGAACCGGCACACGACAACAAAAATCGCTAAATGTTCCCAGAAAATAGAAAAAAAATCCGAAAAACAATAGCGAATGTAAATTTATTATTATGCCTGGGATACGATAAAATGGAACCGGAATCAAATTTCGGACTTTCTAAGCGGATTTCTCGAGAAAACGGAAGCTTAACAGAAGCGGAAAATCGCAAATTAGAGGGTATTAGAGAAAGAATTCGGATAAAATCTCGCCAGCTCATTGCGGAGTAACGAGTCTCGTTCTTTTACCCGATTACAATCAAATTAGGCTACAATTTTATCCAAATCCGGCAGTGCCCGAGCTACGTTGATTTCACATGTCTTATCTGCTCTCGATCGTGATTCAGACGATTTGAGTTGAAAATCGTCTGCCAAAAAGTAATCAAAAATAGAAAAACACGAAAAGGAGGACTTCCCAGGGGGTCACCTATCCTAGTACTGCTCTCGCCCAAGCACGCTTAACTTCGGAGTTCTGATGGAATCCGGTGCATTAGTGCTGGTATGATCGCACCCAACATTCAATGAGATGTTTATTCTTATATCCCTCGAGTACGTGTGGAGCGGGCGGCGATGGACAACACGCAGCACTGCTCTCGCCCAATCAGAACCATGAAGTGAAGCGTTCTGGCGCGATGGCAGAGCTAGCATGGGTGACTTCCCTGGGAAGTCTTCGTGTCGCGATCCTTTACGTAAATTATGGATAAAACAAAAGAAATAATTGTTTTTAATGAGTTAACCGTATCCAGCGTAATCTGCGTGATACCCTTCCGCACAGAACCGGCTCACGACAACAAAAATCGCTAAATGTTCCCAGAAAATGGAAAAAAAATAAGAAGAAGAAAATAGCGAATGTAAAGCTATTATTATGCCTGTGTACGACAAAATGGACCGGAATCGAATTTGGACTTCCTAAGCGGATTTCTCGAGGAAACGGAAGCTTAACAGAAGCGGAAAATCGCAAATTAGGGGGTCTTAAAGAAGGAATTCGGCTAAAATCTCGTCAGCTAATTGCGGAGCAATGAGTCTCGTTCATTTGCCCGTTTACAATCAAATTAGGCTTCAATTTTGTCCAAATCCGGCAGTGCCCGAGCTACGTTGATTTCACATGTCTTATCTGCTCTCGATCGTGATTCAGACGATTTGAGTTGAAAATCGTCTGCCAAAAAGTAATCAAAAATAGAAAAACACGAAAAGGAGGACTTCCCAGGGGGTCACCTATCCTAGTACTGCTCTCGCCCAAGCACGCTTAATTTCGGAGTTCTGATGGAATCCGGTGCATTAGTGCTGGTATGATCGCACCCGACATTCAATGAGATGTTTATTCTTATATCCCTCGAGTACGTGTGGAGCGGGCGGCGATAGACAATACGCAGTACTGCTCTCGCCCAATCAGAACCATGAAGTTAAGCGTTCTGGCGCGATGACAGAGCTAGGATGGGTGACTTCCCTGGGAAGTCCTCGCGTCGCGACCCTTTACGTAAATTATGCATAAAACAATTGAAATAATTTTTTTTAATGAGTTAACCGTCTCCGGCGTAATCTGCGTCATACCCTTCCGCACAGAACCGGCTCACGACAACAAAAATCGCTAAATGTTCCCAGAAAATGGAAAAAAAAATAAGAAGAAGAAAATAGCAAATGTAAAGCTATTATTATGCCTGTGATATGATAAAATAGACCGGAATCGAATTTGGACTTCCTAAGTGGATTTCTCGAGGAAACAGAAGCTTAACAGAAGCGAAAAATCGCAAATTAGAGGGTCTTAAAGAAGGAATTCGGCTAAAATCTCGCCAGCTCACTGCGGAGTAATAAGTCTCGTTCGTTTGCCCGTTAACAATCAAATTAGGCTTCAATTTTGTCCAAATCCGGCAGTGCCCAAGCTACGTTGGTTTCACATGTCTTATCTGGTCACGATCAAGATTCAGATGATTTAAGCCGAAAATCGTCTGTCAACAAGTAATCAAAAATAGAAAATCACGAAAAGGGGCACAATACGTGTACTTCCCAGGGGGTCACCCATCCTAGTACTGCTCTCGCCCAAGCACGCTTAACTTCTGAGTTCTGATGGGATCCAGTGCATTAGTGCTGGTATGATCGCACCCAGCATTGAGTGGGATGTTCATTCTTATATCCCTCGATAACGTGTCGAGCGGGCGGCGATGGACAACACACGGCACTGCTCTCGCCCATTCAGAACCATGAAGTTAAGCGTTCAGGCGCGATGGCAGAGCTAGGATGGGTGACCTCTCTGGGAAGTTCTCGTGTCGCGACCCTTTACGTAAATTATGGATAAAACAATCGAAATAATTGTTTTTAATGAGTTAACTGTCTCCGGAGTAATCTGCGTCATACCCTTCCGCACAGAACCGGCTCACGACCTCAAAAATCGCTAAATGTTCCAAGAAAATAGAAAAAAAAATAAGAAGAATAAAATAGAGAATGTAAAGCTATCATTATGCCTGGGATACGATAAAATGGAACCGGAATCGAATTTAGGACTTCCTAAGCGGATTTCTCGAGGAAACGGAAGGTTAACAGAAGTGAAAAATCGCAAATTAGAGGGTCTTAGAGAAGGTATTCAGCTAAAATATGGCCAGCTCATTGCGAAGTAATGAGTCTCGTTCGTTTGCCTGTTTACAATCAAATTAGGCTACAATTTTGTCAAAATATGGCAGTGCCCGAGCTACGTGATTTTACATGTCTTATCTGGTCTCGATCGAAATTCAGATGATTTGAGCCAAAAATTGTCTGTCAACAAATAATCAAAAATAGAAAAACACTAAAATGGCTGCAACACGAGGACTTCCCAGTGGGTCACCCATCCTAGTACTGCTCTCGCCCAAGCACGCTTAACTTCGAAGTTCTGATGGGATTCTGTGCATTAGTGCTGGTATGATCGAACCCAACTTTGAGTGGGATGTTTAATCTTATATCCCTCGAGTATATGTGGCGCGGGCGACGATGGACATCACGCGGCACTGCTCTCTCCCAATCAGAACCATGAAGTTAAGCGTTCTGGCGCGATGGCAGATCTAGGATAGGTGTCCTCCCTGGGAAATCCTCGTGTCGCGACCGTTTACGTAAATTATAGCCAAAACAGTCGAAATAATTGTTTTTATTGAGTTAACTGTCTCAGGAGTAATCTGCGTCATACTCTTCCGCACAGAACCGGCTCACGACAACACAAATCGCTAAATGTTCCCAGAAAATAGGAAAAAAATAATAAGAAGAAAATTGCGAATGTAAAGAAATTATTTTGCCTGTGATACGATAAAATGGATCGGAATCGAATTTGGACTTCCTAAGCGGATTTTTCGAGGAAACAGAAGCTTAACAGAAGCGGAAAAAATCGCAAATTAGAAGGTCTTAGAGAAGGAATTCGGCTAAAATCTCGCCAGCTCATTGCGGAATAATGAGTCTCGTTCGGTTGCCCGTTTACAATCAAATTAGCCTACAATTTTTTCTAAATCCGGCAGTTACCGAGCTACGTTGATTTCACATGTCTTATCTGGTCCCGATCAAGATTCAGATGATTTGAGCCGAAAATCGTCTGTCAACAAGTAATCAAAAATAGAAAAACACGACACGGGGTGTAACACAAGGACTTCCCATGGGGTCACCCTTCCTAGTACTGCTCTCGCCCAAGCACGCTTAACTTCTGGGTTCTGATGGGATCCGGTGCTTTAGTGCTGGTATGATCGCACCCGACATTGAGTGGTATGTTTATTCTTATATCCCTCGAGTACGTGTGGCGCGGGCGGCGATGGACAACACGCGGCACTGCTCTCTCCCAATCAGAACCAAGAAGTTAAGCGTTCTGGCACGATGGCAGAGCTAGGATGGGTGACCTCCTTGGAATTCCTCGTGTCGCGACCGTTTACGTAAATTATAGCTAAAACAGTTGGAATAATTGTTTTTAATGCCCTTCCGCACAGAACCGGCTCACGACAACAAAAATCGCTAAATGTTCCCAGAAAATTGATAAAAAAATAAAAAGAAAAAAATAGCGAATGTAAAGCTATTATTATGCCTGAGATACGATAAAATAGAACCGGAATCAAATTTTGGACTTTCTAAACGGATTTCTCGAGGAAACGGAAGCTTAAAATAAGAGGAAAATCGCAAATTAGAGGGTCTTAGAGAAGGAATTCGACTAAAATCTCGCCAGTTCATTGCGGAGTAATGAGTCTCGTTCGTTTGCCCGTTTACAATCAAATTAGCCTACAATTTTGTCCAAATCCGGCAGTGCCTGAGCGACGTTGATTTCACATGACTTATCTGGTCCCGATCGAGATTCAGATGATTTGAGCCGAAAATCGTCTGTCAAAAAGTAATCAAAAATTGAAAAACACGAAAAGGGGTGCAACACGAGGAGTTTCCAGGGGTTCACCCATCATAGTACTGCTCTCGCCCAAGCACTCTTAACTTCGGAGTTCTGATAGGAACCGGTGCATAAGTGCAGGTATGATCACACCCGACATTGAGTGAGATGTTTAATCTTATATCCCTCGAGTACGAGTGGAGCGGGCGGCGATGGACAACACGTGGCACTGCTCTCGCCCAATCAGAACCATGAAGTTAAGCGTTCTGGCGCGATGGCAGAGCTAGGATAGGTGACCTCCCTGGGAAGTCCTCGTGTCGCGACCCTTTACGTAAATTATGGATAAAACAATCGAAATAATTGTTTTTAATGAGTTAACCGTCTCCGGCGTAATATGCGTCACACCCTTCCGCACAGAACCTGCTCAAGACAACAAAAATCGCTAAATGTTCCCAGAAAATAGAAAAAAAAATATGAAGAATAAAATAGCGAATGTTAAGCTATTATTATGCCTGGGGTACGATAAAATGGAACCGGAATCGAATTTCGGACATTCTAAGCGGATTTCTCGAGGAAACGGAAGCTTAAAAGAAGCGGAAAATCGCAAATTAGAGGGTCTTAGAGAAAGAATTCGGCTAAAATCTCACCAGCTCATTGCGGAGTAATGAGTCTCGTTCGTTTGCCCGTTTACAATCAAATTAGGCTACAATTTTGTCCAACTCCGGAAGTGCCCGAGCTACGTTGATTCCACATGTCTTATCTGGTCCCAATCGAGATTCAGATTATTTGAGCCGAAAATTGTCTGTCAACAAGTAATCAAAAATTGAAAAACACGAAAAGGGGTGCAACACGAGGACTTCCCAGGGGGTCACCCATCCTAGTACTGATCTCTCCTAAGCATGCTTAACTTCGGAGTTCTGATGGGATCCGGTTCATTAGTGCTAGTATGATCGCACCCGACATTGAGTGGGATGTTTATTCTTATATCCCTCGAGTACATGTGGCACGGGCGGCGATGGACAACAAGCTGCACTGCTCTCGCCCAATCAGAACTATGAATTTAAGCGTTCTGGCGCGATGGCAGAGCTAGGATGGGTGACCTCCCTGGGAAGTCCTCGTGTCGCGATTGTTTACGTAAATTATGGATAAAACAGTCGAAATAATTGTTTTTAATGAGTTAACCGTCTCCGGAGTAATCTGCGTCATACCCTTCCGCACAGAACCGGCTCACGACAACAAAAATCGCTAAATGTTCTCAGAAAATAGAAAAAAAATAAGAAAAAGAAAATAGCGAATGTAAATCTATTATTATGCCTGAGATACGATAAAATGGAACCAGAATCGAATTTCGGACTTCTTAAACGGATTTCTCGAGGAAACGGAAGCTTAACAGAATCGGAAAATCGCAAATTAGAGGGTCTTAGAGAATGAATTCGGCTAAAATCTCGTCAGATCATTGCGGGGTATTGAGTCTCGTTCGTTTGCCCATTTACAATCAAATTAACCTACAATTTTGTCCAAATCCGGCAGTGCCCGAGCTACATTGATTTCACATGAATTATCTGGTTCCGATCGAGATTCAGATGATTTGAGACGAAAATCGTCTATCAAAAAGTAATAAAAAATAGAAAAACATGAAAAGGGGTGCAACACGAGGAATTACTAGGGGGTCACTCATCCTAGTACTGCTCTCGACCAAGAACGCTTCACTTCGGAGTTCTGAAGGGATCTGATGCATTAGTGCCGGTATGATCGCACCCGACTTTGAGTGGGATTTTTATTCTTATATCCCTCGAGTACGTGTGGCGCGGGCGGCGATGGACAACACACGACACTGCTCTCGTCCAATCAAAACAATGAAGTTAGGCGTTCTGGCACGATGGCAGAGCGAGGATGGGTGACTTCCCTGGGAAGTTCTCGTGTCGCGACCGTTTATGTAAATTATAGCTAAAATATTCAAAATAATTGTTTTTAACGAGTTAACTGTCTCCGGAGTAATCTGCGTCATACCCTTCCGCACAGAACCGACTCACGACAACAAAAGTCGTTAAATATTCCCAGAAAATAGAAAAAAAAATAAGAAGAAGAAAATAGCGAATGTAAAGCTATTATTATGCCTGTTATACGATAAAATGGAACCAGAATCGAATTTCGGACTTCCTAAACGTATTTCTGGAGGAAACGGAAGCTTAACAGAAGTGAAAAATCGCAAATTAGAGGGTCATAGAGAAGGAATTCGGCTAAAATCTCACCAGCTCATTGCGGAGTAATTAGTCTCGTTCGTTTACCCGTTTACAATCAAATTAGCCTACAATTTTGTTTAAATCCGGCAGTGCCCGAGCTACATTGATTTCACATGAATTATCTTGTGCCGATCGAGATTCAGATGATTTGAGCCGAAAATCGTCTGTCAACAAGTAATCAAAAATAGAAAAACACGAAAAGGGGTGCAACACGAGTACTTACCAGGAGGTCACCAGTCCTAGTATGGCTCTCGCCCAAGCACGCTTAACTTCGGAATTCTGATGGGATCCGGTGCATTAGTGCTGGTATGATTGCACCCGACATTGAGTGGGATATTATTCTTAAATCCCTCGAGTACGTGTGGCGCGTGCGGCGATGGACAACACGCGGCACTGCTCTCGCCCAATTAGAACCATGAAGTTAAGCGTTCAGGTGCGATGGCAGAGCTAGGATGGGTGACCTCCATGAGATGTCCTCGTGTCGCGACCCTTTACGTAAATTATAGCTAAAAAAGTCAAAATAATTGTTTTTAATAAATTAACCATCTCCAGAGTAATCTGCGTCATACCTTTCCGCACAGAACCGGCTCACTACAATAAAAATCGCTAAATGTTCCCAGAAAATAGAAAAAAGAAGATAAAGAAAATAGTGAATGTAAAGCTATTATTATGCCTGGGATACGATAAAATGGAACCGGAATCGAATTTCAAACTTCCTAAGCGGATTTCTCGAGGAAACAGAAGCTTAACTGAAGCGGAAAATCGCAAATTAGAGGGTCTTAGAGAAATAATTCGGCTAAAATCTCGCCAGCTCCTTGCGGAGTAATGAGTCTCGTTCGGTTGCCCGTTTACAATCAAATTAGTCTACAATTTTGTCTAACTCCGGAAGTGCCCGAGCTACGTTGATTTCACATGTCTTATCTGGTCCCGATCGAGATTCAGAATATTTGAGCCGAAAATTGTCTGTCAACAAGTAATCAAAAATTGAAAAACACGAAAAGGGGTGCAACACGAGGACTTCCCAGGGGGTCACCCATCCTAGTACTGATCTCGCCTAAGCATGCTTAACTTCGGAGTTCTGATGGGATTCGGTTCATTAGTGCTAGTATGATCGCACCCGACATTGAGTGGGATGTTTATTCTTATATCCCTCGAGTACATGTGGCGCGGGCGGCGATGGACAACAAGCTGCACTGCTCTCGCCCAATCAGAACTATGAAGTTAAGCGTTCTGGCGCGATGGCAGAGCTAGGATGGGTGACCTCCCTGGGAAGTCCTCGTGTCGCGACTGTTTACGTAAATTATGAATAAAACAGTCGAAATAATTGTTTTTAATGAGTTAACCGTCTCCGGAGTAATCTGCGTCATACCCTTCCGCACAGAACCGGCTCACGACAACAAAAATCGCTAAATGTTCTCAGAAAATAGAAAAAAAATAAGAAAAAGAAAATAGCGAATGTAAATCTATTATTATGCCTGAGATACGATAAAATGGAACCAGAATCGAATTTCGGACTTCTTAAACGGATTTCTCGAGGAAACGGAAGCTTAAAAGAATCAGAAAATCGTAAATTAGAGGGTCTTAGAGAATGAATTCGGCTAAAATCTCATCAGATCATTGCGGGGTATTGAGTCTCGTTCGTTTGCCCATTTACAATCAATTTAACCTACAATTTTGTCCAAATCCGGCAGTGCCCGAGCTACATTGATTTCACATGAATTATCTGGTCCCGATCGAGATTCAGATGATTTGAGACGAAAATCGTCTATCAAAAAGTAATAAAAAATAGAAAAACATGAAAAGGGGTGCAACACGAGGACTTACTAGGGGGTCACCCATCCTAGTACTGCTCTCGACCAAGCACGCTTCACTTCGGAGTTCTGATGGGATCTGGTGCATTAGTGCTGGTGTGATCGCACCCGACATTGAGTGGGATTTTTATTCTTATATCCCTCGAGTACGTGTGGCGCGGGCGGCGATGGACAACACGCGGCACTGCTCTCATCCAATCAAAACCATGAAGTTAGGCGTTCTGGCGCGATGGCAGAGCTAGGATGGGTGACTTCCCTGGGAAGTTCTCGTGTCGCGACCGTTTACGTAAATTATAGCTAAAATATTCAAAATAGTTGTTTTTAACGAGTTAACTGTCTCCGGAGTAATCTGCGTCATACCCTTCCGCACAGAACCGACTCACGACAACAAAAGTCGTTAAATGTTCCCAGAAAATAGAAAAAAAAATAAGAAGAAGAAAATAGCGAATGTAAAGCTATTATTATGCCTGTTAAACGATAAAATGGAACCAGAATCAAATTTCGGACTTCCTAAACGTATTTCTGGAGGAAACGGAAGCTTAACAGAAGTGAAAAATCGCAAATTAGAGGGTCATAGAGAAGAAATTCGGCTAAAATTTCACCAGCTCATTGCGGAGTAATTAGTCTCGTTCGTTTACCCGTTTACAATCAAATTAGCCTACAATTTTATTTAAATCCGGCAGTGCCCGAGCTACGTTGATTTCACATGACTTATCTTGTCCCGATCGAGATTCAGATGATTTGAGCCGAAAATCGTCTGTCAACAAGTAATCAAAAATAGAAAAACACGAAAAGGGGTGCAACACGAGTACTTACCAGGAGGTCACCAGTCCTAGTATGGCTCTCGCCCAAGCACGCTTAACTTCGGAGTTCTGATGGGATCCGGTGCATTATTGCTGGTATGATTAAACCCGACATTGAGTGGGATATTATTCTTAAATCCCTCGAGTACGTGTGGCGCGTGCGGCGATGGACAACACGCGGCACTGCTCTCGCCCAATTAGAACCATGAAGTTAAGCGTTCAGGCGCGATGGCAGAGCTAGGATGGGTGACCTCCATGGGATGTCCTCGTGTCGCGACCATTTATGTAAATTATAGCTAAAAAAGTCAAAATAATTGTTTTTAATGAGTTAACCATCTCCGGAGTAATCTGCGTCATACCTTTCCGCACAGAACCGGCTCACTACAATAAAAATCGCTAAATGTTCCCAGAAAATAGAAAAAAAAAGAAGAAGAAAATAGTGAATGTAAAGCTATTATTATGCTTGGGATACGATAAAATGGAACCGAAATCGAATTTCGAACTTCCTAAGCGGATTTCTCGAGGAAACGAAAGCTTAACAGAAGCGGAAAATCGCAAATTAGAGGGTCTTAGAGAAATAATTCGGCTAAAATCTCGCCAGCTCCTTGCGGAGTAATGAGTCTCGTTCGGTTGCCCGTTTACAATCAAATTAGGCTTCAATTTTGTCCAAATCCGGCAGTGCCCGAGCTACGTTGATTTCAAATGTCTTATCTGGTCTCGATCGAGATTAAGATGATTTGAGCCGAAAATCGTCTGTCAATCAAAAATAGAGAAACACGAAAAGGGGTGCAACACGAGGACTTATCAAGGGGTCACCCATCCTAGTACTGCTCTCGCCCAAGCACGCTTAACTTCGGAGTTCTGATGTGATTCGGTGCATTAGTGCTAGTATGATCGCACCCAACATTGAGTGGGATGTTTATTCTTATATCCCTCGAGTACGTGTGGCGCGGACGGCTATGGACAACACGCGGCACTGCTCTCTCCTAATCAGAACCATGAAGGTAAGAGTTCTGACGCGATGGCGTAGCTAGGATGGGTGACCTCCCTGGGAAGTTCTCGTGTCGCGATCGTTTACGTAAATTATAGGTAAAACAGTCGAAATAATTGTTTTTAATGATTTAACCGTCTCCGGAGTAATCTGCGTCATACCCTTTCGCACAGAACCAGCTCACGACAACAAAAATAGCTAAATGTTCCCAAAAAATAGAAAAAAAATAAGAAGAAGAAAATGGCGAATGTAAAGCTATTATTATGCGTGAGATACGATAAAATAGAACCGGTATCGAATTTCGGACATCCTAAACGCATTTCTGGAGGAAACGGAAACTTAACAGAAGCGAAAAATCGAAAATTAGAGGGTCTTAGAGAAGGAATTCGGCTAAAATCTCGCCAGCTCATTGCGGAGTAAAGAGTCTCGTTCTTTTTCCCATTTACAATAAAATTAGCCTAAAATTTTATCAAAATCCGGCGGTGCCTGAGCTACGTTGATTTCACATGTCTTATCTGGTTCCGATCGAGATTCAGATGATTTGAGCCGAAAATCGTCTGTCAACAAGTAATCAAAAATAGAAAAACACGAAAAAGGGTGCAACACGAGGACTTCCCAGGGGGTCACCCATCCTAGTACTGGGGTTTTTTTAAAAAAATAATTTAAATTTTAAAATTAATTTCAATTATAATGTAAAAAAAAGAGTATGCAAATATACCTCAATCCGGGCTTACGAAGCGCGGACGCTGCCCACGTGGAGCAGCGTCCATGCTTCGTAAGCGCGGACCCTACTCACGTGGTGCCACGTCCGCGCGACGGAATATATAACAAACCGTCGCTAAAATTGAATCAGCGACGGTTTAAAACCGTCGCTAGTTTGAGCGACGGTTTTTAAGCCGTCGCTATTCCTAAATTTTGGTTATTTTATTAAGGGTGAGTACATGATAATAACCACCTATAGGACACTAATATTTTACTTTAGTTTTTTGTTTTTTTTTAAAATTTCAACACACACTTTTATTTTTTATTTTTTTTTCAACAATTCAAATATCAATTTAGTTTCTCCATAATTTATCAAATTTCACTTTATTCCATCGATAATGATAAAAAAGACTGTACACACACGCATCGCCTGTGCAGAGAAACTAGTATTCATTAACAGCCGCAGATAATAGTATAAACAGCGTGCACATGTACGCCACGGATAATTTTAAACTTTCAACGGTTTGCATCTTTGCAGCATGCAATGTTCGCTACGGAAAAAGAATTTGCGCGCTGCGAAAAACCATTTTTGTTGTAGTGAAGACAGAGAAAAAAACAGACAAAAATTCATCACGAAATAAGTTTTTTCGGGAATATTTACTCTTGTCCAATATATATAAAATTAAATGATTATTTAAAAAATATTTTTTTGATAAAATTTCATTACTATTTTGACTGGAAGATCGTGAATTAAATTTATTAAACAAATAATAATTCTTGTTAAATTTAAGATTTAAACAAAAATATTTGAGTAGGTCTCTTGTGAAACGGTCTCACGAATCTTTATCTCACGAATCTTTTTTGAATAGTAGAGATTCTTGAAAAAACTTATTTCGTGATGAATTTTTGTCTGTTTTTTTCTCTGTGTTCACTACAACAAAAATGGTTTTTTGCATCGCGCAAATTCTTTTTTCGCAGCGAACATTGCATGCTGCAAAGATGCAAACCGTTGAAAGTTCAAGATTATCCGCTGCGTACATGTGCACGCTGTTAATACAATTATCTGCGGCCGTTAATAAATTATGGAGAGACTAAATATATATTTGAATTGTTGAAAAAAAATTAATAAAAGTGTATGTTGATATTAAAAAAAAAAAAACAAAAACCTAAAGTGCAATAGTTGGTGTCCCATAGGTGGTTATTATCATGTCCTCACCCTTAATAAAATAACCAAAATTTAGGAATAACGACGGTTTTTAAACCGTTGCTCAAACTAGCGTCGGTTTCGAGACCGTCGCTGATTCTATTTTCGCGACATATATTAAACCGTCGCTGATTCCATTTTAGCGACAGTTTATAAACCATCGCTGATTCAATTTGAGCGATGGTTTTATATATATTCCGTCGCTAATTATTCCGTCGCGCGGACGTGGCACCACGTGAGCAGCGTCCGCGCTTACGAAGCATTAGTGATGGTATGATCGCACCCGACATTGAGTGGGATGTTTATTCTTATATCCCTCGAGTACGTGTGGAGCGAGCGGCGATGGACAACACGCGGCACTGCTCTCGCCCAATCAGAACCATGAAGTTAAGCGTTCTGGCGCGATGGCAGAGCTAGGATGGGTGACCTCCCTGGGAAGTTTTCGGGTCGCGACCGTTTACGTAAATTATGGATTATTTTTTTAATGAATTAACAGTGTCCGGAGTAATCTATGTCATACCCTTCCGCACAGAACCTGCTCACGACAACAAAAATCTCTAAATGTTCCCAGAAAATAGGAAAAAAAATAAGAAGAAGAAAATAGCGAATGTAAAGCTATTATTATGAATGGGATACGATAAAATGGAACCGGAATCAAATTTCGAACTTTCTAAGCGGATTTCTCGAGGAAACAGAAGCTTAACAGAAGCGGAAAATCGCAAGTTAGATGGTCTAAGAGAAGGAATTTGGTTAAAATCTCGCCAGCTCATTGCAGAGTAATGAGTCTCATTCGTTTGCCCGTTTACAATCAAATTAGGCTACAATTTTGTCCAAATCCGGCAGTGCCTTTTTGAGAGAGCAAACCTTAGGGTTCTTGAGAGGAATGAAGCTGCCCCTTGCCCTTCTCTTTTCTAGCAAAATTTCGTTGGTTTTCTTCAAGGAATTTAGCGCCACGTTCGTCTCGGATCGTCTCTCGTATCCTTCTCGCGTCGGTATCGTCGTTTCGGTATTTTCAATATCAAAACGCATATATATTATGTTCTTCCTGCGTCGATCTTGTAATAGTATGTGTTGTGTTGTTTTTATGCGTAAAAATACATGCGTGATGTGTAAAGTTTGAGCAGAAATTGTTTAGATTGCATTTCGAATGTTTCTGAATCTGAAAATCACGTTTTTGCTGTTCTTTTAAAAGCTGCGATTTTCGGTCGCGATTTTGAGAAAACTTTAAACATGAAAATCGTATAACTTTTTGATACCTTCGATATGATATAAAATTCGAAATATTTGGATAAAAATTGACTGAGTTATGGTGTTTTTCGTGGGACTGCTAAACCTGCGTTTTCTGAAAAATATGTTATTGATGCATCCTTGAAGTTTTATGGTTGCATGCTTTGTTGGGGATCGACGGGTGATCGCTGCTACATTTAGGTATATCAGTAATGATGTTGGGTTGGTATTTGTTATGCCGGTTAGTGTCGATAGGCACTTGAATTCATTAGCTCCCAAGCACGCTTAACTTCAGAGTTCTGATGGGATCCGGTGCATTAGTGCTGGTATGATCGCACCCGACATTGAGTGGGATGTTTATTCTTATATCTCTCGAGTACGTGTGGAGCGGGCGGCGATGGACAACAGGCGGCACTGCTCTCGCCCAATCATAACCTTGAAGTTAAGCGTTCTGGCGCGATGGCAGAGGTAGGATGGGTGACCTCCCTGGGAAGACCTCGTGTCGCGACCGTTTACGTAAATTATGGATAAAAAATTCGAAATAATTGTTTTTAATGAGTTAACCGTCTCCGGAGTAATCTGCATCATACCCTTCCGCACAGAACCGGCTCACGACAACAAAAATCGATAAATGTTCCCAGAAAATAGAAAAAAAAATAAGAAAAAGAAAATAACGAATGTAAAGCTATTATTATGCCTGGGATACGATAAAATGGAACCGCAATCGAATTTCGAACTTCCTAAGCGGATTTCTCGAGGAAACGAAAGCTTAACAGAAGCGGTAAATCGCAAATTAGAGGGTCTTAGAGAAGGAATTCGGCTAAAATCTCGTCAGCTCATTGCGTAGTAATGAGTCTAGCCGTTTGCCCGTTTACAATCAAATTAGCCTACAATTTTGTCCAAATCCGGCAGTGCCCGAGCTACTTTCATTTCACATGTCTTATCTGGTCCCGATCGAGATTCAGATGATTTGAGCCGAAAATCGTCTGTCAACAAGTAATCAAAAATAGAAAAACACGGAAAAGGGTGCAACACGAGGACTGGGACCCAGGGGGTCACCCATCCTAGTACTACTCTTGCCCAAGCACGCTTAACTTCAGAGTTCTGATGGAATCCGGTGCATTAGTGCTGATATGATCGCACCCGACGTTGAGTGGGATGTTTATTCTTATATCCCTCGAGTACGTGTCGAGCGGGCGGCAATGGACAACACGCGGCACTGCTCTCGCCCAATCATAACCATGAAGTTAAGCGTTCTCGCGCGATGGCAGAGCTAGGATGGGTGACCACCCTGGGAAGACCTCGTGTCGCGACCGTTTACGTAAATTATGGATAAAACAGTCGAAATAATTGTTTTTGTTGAGTTAACCGTCTCCGGAGTAATCTGCGTCATACCCTTCCGCACAGAACCGGCTCACGACAACAAAAATCGATAAATGTTCCCAGAAAATAGAAAAAAAAAAAGAATGAAATAACGAATGTAAAGCTATTATTATGCCTGGGATACGATAAAATGGAACCGAAATCGAATTTCGAACTTCCTAAGCGGATTTCTCGAGGAAACGAAAGCTTAACAGAAGCGATAAATCACAAATTAGAGGGTATTAGAGAAGGAATTCGGCTAAAATCTCGTCAGCTCATTGCGTAGTATGAGTCTCGTCCGTTTGCCCGTTAACAATCAAATTAGCCTACAATTTTGTCTAAATCCGGCAGTGCCCGAGCTACTTTCATTTCACATGTCTTATCTGGTCCCGATCGAGATTCAGATGATTTGAGCCGAAAATCGTCTGTCAACAAGTAATCAAAAATAGAAAAACACGAAAAGGGGAGCAACACAAGGACTTCCCAGGGGGTCACCCATCCTAGTTCTGCTCTCGCCCAAGCACGATTAACTTCGGAGTTCTGATGGGATCCGGTGCATTAGTGCCTATATGATCGCACCAAACATTGAGTGAGATGTTTATTCTTATATCCCTCGACTACGTGTGGAGCGGGCGGCGATGGACAACACGCGGCACTGCTCTCGCCCAATCATAACCATGAAGTTAAGCGTTCTGGCGCGATGGCAGAGCTAGGATGGGTGACCTCCCTGGGAAGACCTCGTGTCGCGACCGTTTACGTAAATTATGGATAAAACAGTCGAAATAATTGTTTTTGTTGAGTTAACCGTCTCCGGAGTAATCTGCGTCATACCCTTCCGCACAGAACCGGCTCACGACAACAAAAATCGATAAATGTTCATAGAAAATAGAAAAAAAATAAGAAAAAGGAAATAACGAATGTAAAGCTATTATTATGCTTGGGATACGATAAAATCGAACCGGAATCGAATTTAGAAATTCCTAAGCAGATTTCTCGAGGAAACGAAAGCTTAACAGAAGCGGTAAATCGCAAATTAGAGGGTCTTAGAGAAGAAATTCGGCTAAAATCTCGTCAGCTCATTGCGTAGTAATGAGACTCGTCCGTTTGCCCGTTTACAATCAAATTAGCCTACAATTTTGTCCAAATCCGGCAGTGCCCGAGCTACTTTCATTTCACATGTCTTATCTGGTCACGATCGAGATTCGGATGATTTGAGCCGAAAATCGTCTGTCAACAAGTAATCAAAAATAGAAAAACACGGAAAGGGGTGCAACACGAGGACTTCCCAAGGGGTCACCCATCCTAGTACTGCTCTTGCCCAAGCACGCTTAACTTCAGAATTCTGATGGAATCCGATGCATTAGTGCTGATATGATCGCACCCAACATTGAGTGGGATGTTTATTCTTATATCTCTCGAGTACGTGTGGAGCGGGCGGCGATGGACAACAGGCGGCACTGCTCTCGCCCAATCATAACCATGAAGTTAAGCGTTCTGGCGCGATGGCAGAGGTAGGATGGGTGAGCTCCCAGGGAAGACCTCGTGTCGCGACCGTTTACGTAAATTATGGATAAAACAGTCGAAATAATTGTTTTTAATGAGTTAACCGTCTCCGGAGTAATATGCGTCATACCCTTCCACATAGAACCGGCTCACGACAACAAAATCGATAAATGTTCCCAGAAAATAGAAAAAAAAATAAGAAGGAAATAACGAATGTAAAGCTATTATTATGCCTGGGATACTATAAAATGGAACCGCAATCGAGTTTCGAACTTCCTAAGCGGATTTCTCGAGGAAACGAAAGCTTAACAAAAGCGGAAAATCGCAAATTAGAGGGTCTTAGAGAAGGAATTCGGCTAAAATCTCGTCACCTCATTGCGTAGTATGAGTCTCGTCCGTTTGCCCGTTAACAATCAAATTAGTCTACAATTTTGTCAAAATCCGGCAGTGCCCGAGCTACTTTCATTTCACATGTCTTATCAGGTTCCGATCGAGATTCAGATGATTTGAGCCGAAAATCGTCTGTCAACAAGTAATCAAAAATAGAAAAACACGAAAAAGGGTGCAACACGAGGACTTCCCAGGGGGTCACACATCCTAGTACTGCTCTCGCCCAAGCACGCTTAACTTCGAAGTTCTGATGGGATCCGGTGCATTAGTGCTAGTATGATCGCACACGACATTGAGTGGGATGTTTATTCTTATATCTCTCGAGTACATGTTGAGCGGGCGGCGATGGACAACAGGCGGCATTGCTCTCGCCCAATCATAACCATGAAGTTAAGCGTTCTGGCGCGATGGCAGAGCTAGGATGGGTGACCTCCCTGGGAAGACCTCGTGTCGCGACCGTTTACGTAAATTTTGGATAAAACAGTCGAAATAATTGTTTTAAATGAGTTAACCGTCTCCGGAGTAATCTCCGTCATACCCTTCCGCACAGAACCGGCTCACGACAACAAAAATCGATAAATGTTCCAAGAAAAATAAAAAAAAATAAAAAGAAGGAAATAACGAATGTAAAGCTATTATTATGCCTGGAATACGATAAAATGGAACAGGAATCGAATTTCGAACTTCCTGAGTGGATTTCTCGAGGAAACGAAAGCTTAACAGAAGCGGTAAATCGCAAATTAGAGGGTCTTAGAGAAAGAATTCGGCTAAAATCTCGTCAGCTCATTGCGTAGTAATGAGTCTCGTTCGTTTGCCCGTTTACAATCAAATTAGGCTACAATTTTGTCCAAATCCGGCAGTGCCCGAGCTACTTTCATTTCACATGTCTTATCTGGTCCCGATCGAGATTCAGATGATTTGAGCCGAAAATCGTCTGTCAACAAGTAATCAAAAATAGAAAAACACGAAAAGGGGTGAAACACGAGGACATCCCAGGGGTAAATAACGAATGTAAAGCTATTATTATGCCTGGGATACGATAAAATGGAACCGGAATCGAATTTCGAACTCCCTAAGCGGATTTCTCGAGGAAACGAAAGCTTAACAGAAGTGGTAAATCGAAAATTAGAGGGTCTTAGAGAAGGAATTCGTCTAAAATCTCGTCAGCTCATTGCGTAGTAATGAGTCTCGTCCGTTTGCCCGTTTACAATCAAATTAGCCTACAATTTTGTCCAAATCCGACAGTGCCCGAGCTACTTTCATTTCACATGTCTTATCTGGTCCTGATCGAGATTCAGATGATTTGAGCCAAAAATCGTCTGTCAACAAGTAATCAAAAATAGAAAAACACGAAAAGAGGTGCAACACGAGGACTTCCCAGGAGGTCACCCATCCCAGTACTACTCTCGCACAATCACGCTTAACTTCGAAGTTCTGATGGGATCCCGTGCATTAGTGCTGGTATGATCGCACCTGACATTGAGTGGGATGTTTATTCTTATATCCCTCGAGTACGTGTGGAGCGGGCGCCGATGGACAACACGCGGCACTGCTCTCGCCCAATCATAACCACGGAGTTCTGATGGGATCCCGTGCATTAGTGCTGGTATGATCGCAACCGACATTGAGTGGGATGTTTATTCTTATATCCCTCGAATACGTGTGGAGCGGGCGCCGATGGACAACACGCGGCACTGCTCTCGCCCAATCATAACCATGAAGTTAAGCGTTCTGGCGCGATGGCAGAGCTAGGATGGGTGACCACCATGGGAAGACCTCGTATCGCGACCGTTTACGTAAATTATGGATAAAACAGTCGAAATAATTGTTTTTAATGAGTTAACCGTCTCCGGAGTAATATGCGTCATACCCTTCCCCACAGAACCGGCTCACGACAACAAAAATCGATAAATGTTCCCAGAAACAAGAAAAAAAAATAAGAAGAAGGAAATAACGAATGTAAAGCTTATATTATGCCTGGGATACGATAAAATGGAATCGGAATCGAATTTCGAACTGCCTAAGTGGATTTCTTGAGGAAACGAAAGCTTAACAGAAACGTTAAATCGCAAATTAGAGGGTCTTAGAGAAGAAATTCGGCTAAAATCTCGTCAGCTCATTTCGTAGTAATGAGTCTCGTTCGTTTGCCCGTTTACAATCAAATTAGGCTACAATTTTGTCCAAATCCGGCAGTGCCCGAGCTACGTTGATTTCACATGTCTTATCTGGTCCCGATCGAGATTCAGATGATTTGAGCCGAAAATCTTCTGTCAACAGGTAATCAAAAATAGAAAAACACGAAAAGGGGTGCAACACGAGGACTTCCCAGGGGTGTTCTGATGTGATCCGGTGCATTAGTGCTGGTATGATCGCACCTGACATTGAGTAGGATGTTTATTCTCATATCCCTCGAGTACGAGTGGAGCGGGCGGCGATGGACAACACGCGGCACTGCTCTCGCCCAATCAGAACCATGAAGTTAAGCGTTCTGGCGCGATTGCAGAACTAGGATGAGTGACCTCCCTGGGAAGTCCTCGTGTCGCGACCATTTACGTAAATTATGGCTAAAACAATAGAAATAATTGTTTTTATTGAGCTAACCGTCTCTGGAGTAATCTGCATCATACCCTTCCGCACATAACTGGCTCATCACAACAAAAATCGCTAAATGTTCCCAGAAAATAGAAAAAAAAATAAGAATAAGAAAATAGCGAATGTAAAGATATTATTATGCTTGGGATACGATAAAATAGAACCGGAATCGAATTTCGGACTTCCTAAGCGGATTTCTCGGGGAAACGGAAGCTTAACAGAAGCGGAAATTCGCAAATTAGAGGGTCTTAGAGAAGGAATTCGGCTAAAATCTCGCCACCTCGTTGCGGAGTAATAAGTCTCGTTCGTTTGCCCGTTTACAATCAAATTAGCCTACAATATTTTCCAAATCCGGCGGTGCCCGAGCTACGTTGATTTCACATGTCTTATCTGGTCACGATCGAGATTCAGATGATTTGAGCCGAAAATCGTCTGACAACAAGTAATCAAAAATAGAAAAACACGAAAAAGAGTGCAACACAAGGACTTACCAGGGGTCACCCATCCTAGTACTGCTCTCGCCCAAGCACGCTTAACTTCGAAGTTTTGAGGGGATGCGGAGCATTAGTGATGGTATGATCGCACCCGACATTGAGTAGGATGTTTATTCTTATATCCTTCGAGTATGTGTGGAGCGGGCGGCGATGGACAACACGCGGTACTGCTCTCGCCCGATTAGAACCATGAAGTTAAGCGTTCCAGCGCGATGGCAGAGCTAGGATGGGTGACCTCCATGGGAAGTCCTCGTATCGCGACCATTTACGTAAATTATGAAAAATTAGTCGAAATTATTGTTTTTAATAAGTTAACCGTCTCCGGAGTAATCTGCTTCATAACCTTCCGCACAGAACCGGCGTACTACAACAAAAATCGATAAATGTTCCAAAAAAATAGAAAAAATTAAGAAGAAGAAAATAGCGAATGTAAAGCTATAATTATGCCTCGTATACGATAAAATGGAATCGGAATCGAATTTCGAACTTCCTAAGCAGATTTCTCGAAAAAAAGAAAGCTTAACAGAAGCGGAAAACCGCAAATAAATAAGTCTTAGAGAAGGAATTCGTCTAAAATTTCGCCAGCTCATTGCGGAGCAATGAGTCTCGTTGTTTTGCCCGTTTACAATCAAATTAGGCTAAAATTTTGTCCAAATCCGGCAGTGCCCGAGCTACGTTGATTTCACATGTTTATCTGGTCCCGATCGAGATTCAGATGATTTGAGCCGAAAATCGTCTGTCAACAAGTAATCAAAAATAGAAAAACACGAAAAGGGGTGCAACACGAGGACTTCCCAGGGGGTCACTCATCCTAGTACTGCTCTCGCCCAAGCACGCATAACTTCGGAGTTCTGATGGGATCCGGTGCATTAATGCTGGTATGATCGCACCCGACATTGAGTGGGATGTTTATTCTTATATCCCTCGAGTACGTGTGGAGCGGGCGGCGATGAACAACACGCGGCACTGCTCTCGCCCAATCAATACCATGAAGTTGATGGGTGACCTCCCTGGGAAGTGCTCGTGTCGCAACCGTTTACGTAAATTATGGATAAAACAGTCGAAGATAACTGTTTTTAATGAGTTAACCGTCTCCGTGTAATCTGCATCATACCCTTCCACACAGAACCGGCTCACGACAACAAAAATTGCTAAATGTTCCCAGAAAATAGAAAAAAATAAGAAGAAGAAAATAGCGAATGTAAAGTTATTATTATGCCTGGGATACGATAAAATGGAACCGGAATCGAATTTCGAACTTCCTAAGCGGATTTCTCGAGGAAACGAAAGCTCAACAGAAGCGTTAAATCGCAAATTAGAGGGTCTTAGAGAAGGAATTCGGCTAAAATCTCGTCAGCTCATTGCGTAGTAATGAGTCTCGTCCGTTTGCTCGTTTACAATCAAATTAGCCTACAATTTTGTCCAAATCCGGCAGTGCCCGAGCTACTTTCATTTCACATGTCTTCTCTGGTCCCGATCGAGATTCAGATGATTTGAGCCGAAAATCGTATGGCAACAAGTATAATCAAAAACAGAAAAACACGAAAAGAGGTGCAACACGAGGACTTCCCAGGGGGTCATCCATCCTGGTACTGCTCTCGCCCAAGCACACATAACTTCGGAGTTCTGATGGGATCCGGTGCATTAGTGTTGGTATGATCGCACCCGACCTTGAGTGGGATGTTTATTCTTATATCCCTCGTGTACGTGAGGAGCAGGCGGTGATGGACAACACGCGGCACTGCTCTATCCCAATCAGAACCATGAAGTTAATCGTTCTGGCACGATGGCAGAGATAGGATGGGTGACCTCCATGGGAAGTCCTCGTGTCGAGACGGTTTACATAAATTATGGCTAAAACAGCCGAAATAATTGTTTTAAATGAGTTAACCATCTCAGGAGTAATCGGCGTCATACCCTTTGGCGCAGAACCGGCTCACGACAACAAAAATCGCTAAATGCTCCCAAAAAATAGAAAAAATATAATAATAAGAAAATAGCGAATGTAAAGCTATTATTTTGCCTAGGATACAATAAAATAGAACCGGAATCGAATTTCGGAGTTCCTAAGCGGATTTCTCGAAAAAAAGAAAGCTTAACAGAAGCAGAAAATCGCAATGAGTCTCGTTGTTTTGCCCGTTTACAATCAAATTAGGCTACAATTTTGTCCAAATCCGGCAGTGCCCGAGCTACGTTGATTTAACATGTCTTATCTGGTCCCGATCGAGATTCAGATGATTTGAGCCGAAAATCGTCTGTCAACAAGTAATCAAAAATAGAAAAACATGAAAAGGGGTGCAACACGAAGAATTCTCAGGGGGTCACCCATCCTAGTACTGCTCTTGCCCAAGCACGCTTAACTTCAGAATTCTGATGGAATCCGATGCATTAGTGCTGATATGATCGCACCCAACATTGAGTGGGATGTTTATTCTTATATCCCTCGAGTACATGTGGAGCGGGCGGCGATGGACAACACGCGGCATTGCTCTCGCCCAATCAAAACCATGAAGTTAAGCGTTCTGGCGCGATGGAAGAGCTAGGATGGGTGACCTCCCAGGGAAGTCCTCGTGTCGCGACCGTTTACTTAAATTATGGATAAAACAGCCGAAAATAATTTTTTTTAATGAGTTAACCGTCTCCGGAGTAATCTGCGTCATACCCTTCCACACAGAACCGGCTCACGACAACAAAAATCGCTAAATGTTCCCAGAAAATAGAAAAAAAATAAGAAGAAGAAAATAGCGAATGTAAAGCTATTATTATGCCTGAAATACGATAAAATGGAACAGGAATTGAATTTCGAACTTCCTAAGCGTATTTCTCAAGGAAACGGAAGCTTAACAGAAGCGAAAAATCGCAAATTAGAGGGTCTTAGAGAAGGAATTCGGCTAAAATATCGCCAGCTCATTGCGGAGTAATGAGTCTCGTTCGTTTGCCCGTTTACAATCAAATTAGCCTACAATTTTGTCTAAATCCGGCAGTGCCCGAGCTACGTTGATTTCACATGTCTTATCTGGTCCCGATCAAGATTCAGAATATTTGAGCCGAAAATCGTCTACCAACAAGTTATCAAAAATAGAAAAATACGAAAAAGAGTGCAACACGAGGACTTCCCAAGGGGTCACCCATCCTAGTACTGTCTCGCCCAAGCGCGCTTAATTTCGGAGTTCTGATGGGATCCGGTGCATTAGTGCTGGTATAATTGCACCCAACATTGAGTGGGATTTTTATTCTTATATCTCTCGAGTACGTGTGGAGTGGGCGACGATGGACAACACGCGGCACTGCTCTCGCCCAATCAGAACGATAAAGTTAAGCGTTCTGGCGCGATGAAAGAGCTAGGGTGGGTGACCTCCCTGAGAAGTCCTCGTGTCGCGACCCTTTATGTAAATTATAGCTAAAACAGTCGAAATAATTGTTTTTAATGAGTTAACCGTCCTCGGAGTAATCTGCGTCATACCCTTCCACACAGAACTGGCTCACGGCAAAAAAAATCGCTAAATGTTCCCAGAAAATAGAAAAAAAAATAAGAAGAAGAAAATAGCGAATGTAAAGCTATTATTATGCCTGAGTTACGATAAAATGGAACAGGAATCGAATTTCGAACTTCCTAAGTTGATTTCTCGAGGAAACGGAAGCTCAACAGAAGCGGAAAATCGCAAATTAGATGGTCTTAGAGAAGAAATTCGGCTAAAATCTCGCCAGCTCATTGCGGAGTAATGAGTCTCGTTCGTTTGCCCGTTTACAATCAAATTAGCCTACAATTTTGTCCAAATCCGACAGTGCCCGAGCTACGTTGATTTCTCATGTCTAATCTGGTCCCGATCGAGATTCAGATGATTTGAGCCGAAAATCGGCTGTCAACAAGTAATCAAAAATAGAAAAACACGAAAAGGGGTGCAACACAAGGACTTCCCTGGGGGTCACCCATCCTAGTACTGCTCTTGCCCAAGCACGCTTAACTTTGGAGTTCCCATGGGATCCGGTGCATTATTGCCCAAGCACGCTTAACTTCGGAGTTTCTATGGGATCCGGTGCATTAGTGCTGGCATGATCGCACTAGACATTGAGTGGGATGTTTATTCTTATATCTCTCGAGTACGTGTGGAGCGGGCGACGATGGACAACACGCGGCACTGCTCTCGCCCAATCAGAACGATGAAGTTAAGCGTTCTGGCGCGATGGAAGAGCTAGGGTGGGTGAGCTCCCTGGGAAGTCCTCGTGTCGCGACCGTTTACGTAAATTATGGCTAAAACAGTCGAAATAATTGTTTTTAATGAGTTAACCGTCTCCGGAGTAATCTGCGTCATACCCTTCCGCACAGAACCGGCTCACGACAAAAAAAATCGCTAAATGTTACCAGAAAATAGAAAAAAAAATAAGAAGAAAAAAATAGCGAATGTAAAGCTATTATTATGCCTGAGATATGATAAAATGGAACATGATTCGAATTTCGAACTTCCTAAGCGCATTATTCGAGGAAACGGAAGCTTAACTGAAGCGGAAAATCGCAAATCAGAGGGTCTTAGAGAAGGAATTCGGCTAAAATCTCGCCAGCTCATTGCGGAGTAATAAGTCTCGTTGGTTTGCCCGTTTACAATCAAATTAGGCTATATATTTGTCCAAATCCGGCAGTGCCCGAGCCACGTTGATTTTACATGTCTTATCTGGTCCCGATCGAGGTTCAGATGATTTGAGTCGAAAATCGTCTTTCAACAAGTAATCAAAAATAGAGAAATACGAAAAGGGATGCAACATGAGGACTTCCCAGGGTATCACTCATCCTCGTACTGCTCTCGCCCAAGCACACATAACTTCGGAGTTCTGATGGGATCCAGTGCATTAGTGCTAGTATGATCGCATCCGATATTGAGTGGTATGTTTATTCTTATATCCCTCGAGTACGTGTGGAGCGGGCGGCGATGGACAACACGCGGCACTGCTTTCGCCCAATCAAAACCATGAAGTTAAGCGTTCTGGCCCGATGGCAGAGCTAGGATGGGTGACCTCCCTGGGAAGTCCTCGTGTCACGACCGTTTACTTAAATTATGGATAAAACAGTCGAAAATAATTTTTTTTAATGAGTTAATTGTCTCCGGAGTAATCTGCGTCATACCCTTCCACAGAGAACCGGCTCACGACAACAAAAATCGCTAAATGTTCCCAGAAAATAGAAAAAAAATAAGAAGAAAAAAATAGCGAATGTAAAGCTATTATTATGCCTGAAATACGATAAAATGGAACAGGAATCGAACTTCGAACTTCCTAAGCGTATTTCTCAAGGAAACGGAAGCTTAACAGAAGCGGTAAATCGCAAATTAGAGGGACTTAGAGAAGGAATTCGGCTAAAATCTCGTCAGCTCATTGCGTAGTAATGAGTCTCGTCCGTTTGCCGGTTTACAATCAAATTAGCCTACAATTTTGTCCAAATCCGGCAGTGCCTGAGCTACTTTCATTTCACATGTCTTATCTGGTCCTGATCGAGATTCAGATGATTTGAGCCGAAAATCGTCTGTCAACAAGTAATCAAAAATAGAAAAACACGAAAATTGGTGCAAAACGAGGACTTCCCAGAGGTCACCCATCCTAGTACTGTCTCGCCCAAGCGCGCTTAATTTCGGAGTTCTGATGGGATCCGGTGCATTAGTGCTGGTATAATCGCACCCAACATTGAGTGGGATTTTTATTCTTATATCTCTCGAGTACGTGTGGAGCGGGCGACGATGGACAACACGCGGCACTGCTCTCGCCCAATCAGAACGATGAAGTTAAGCGTTCTGGCGCGATGGAAGAGCTAGGGCTGGTGACCTCCCCGGGAAGTCCTCGTGTCGCGACCCTTTATGTAAATTATAGCTAAAACAGTCGAAATAATTGTTTTTAATGAGTTAACCGTCTCCGGAGTAATCTGCGTCATACCCTTCCGCACAGAACCAGCTCACGGCAACAAAAATCGCTAAATGTTACCAGAAAATAGAAAAAAAAATAAGAAGAAGAAAATAGCGAATGTAATGCTATTATTATGCCTGAGATACGATAAAATGGAACAAGAATCGAATTTCGAACTTCCTAAGCGGATTTCTCGAGGAAACGAAAGCTTAACAGAAGCGGAAAATCGCAAATTAAAGGGTCTTAGAGAAGGAATTCGGCTAAAATCTCGCCAGCTCATTGCGGAGTAATGATTCTCGTTCGTTTGCCCGTTTACAATCAAATTAGCCTACAATTTTGTCCAAATCCGGCAGTGCCCGAGCTACGTTGATTTCACATATCTTATTTGGTCCCGATAGAGATTCAGAAGCGGAAAATTGCAAATTAAACAGAAGCTTAACAGAAGCGGAAAATCGCAAATTAAAGGGCGGTTATAAACTACCGCTTGGGCGCCGAACACTCTGCCCGGTACTCGGCTTGTTATCCATTGGCGCTCGGGCGGTAATTTTCTACCGCTCGGGCGCCACAGGTTCTGCCCGAATGGTATTCTTATTGAACACTGGCGCTCGGGCGGTCATTTCCTACCGCTCGGGCGCCAACAATTCTGTCCAAACATTGTACTTTTCATATGTTTTGCCCAATCTGGTCTCGAAATGGCCCGGCTATAATCACCTCAATTCTTAATCAATAATCTCAGATTAACAGAATCAAAATCTCGGGCATTACATTTCTCCACCCCTAAGATTTGATTTCGTCCCCGAAATCACATGCAATCAAATTAGATATCAGAAAGAAATGTATAGCAGAAGCTGAATCAAAATACTCACATAAGTGAAATAACTCAGGAAATCTCTGTCTCATATCAAACTTGGTTTCCCAAGTAGCTTTATCAATGTAATGACGACTCCACTGAATCTTCACAAGTGGAATAGTCTTCATTCTGAGCTACTTTTCTTTACGATCAATAATCTGAATCGGTTTTTTGAAATAGCTCAATGTCTCATTCAATTCAACTTCGTATCGTTGAATCATATGTGAAGTATCTTGCATGTACTTCTGCCATAAAACTACATGAGAGACATCATGTATTCCGGATAATGAAAGCGGTAAAGTGAGTCGATAGGCACGATCTCCTATCTTCTCAAGAATCTCATACGGCCCAATCTATCGTGGAGACAACTCCCCTTTCTTGCCAAATCGGACAATTCATCTGAAAGGTGAAATTTTCAAAAATACTCGGTTTCCAGCCTCGAATACCAACGGTCGTCGTCGGACATTGGCATATTTGGCTTGTCTGTCTTGGGCTGCCTTCATTTTCTTCTGAATCTGCTTTACTTTTTCAGTCATATCTCTGATCATGCCAGGTCGATATCAGGAACCTCAGAGATATCATCCCAATAAAGAGGGGATCAACATTTCATTTCGTACAACGCTTCGAAAGAAGTCATTTCAATACTTGTCTGATAGCTGTGGTTGTACGATAATTCACAAATGACAATAAATCATGTCAACTAGTGCTAAAATCAAGCACTACAGTTCTTGGATATTCTCCAGTATCCGGATAGTTTGCTCCGACTATCCGTCAATCTATAGACGATAGGTGAAGGAGTTTATAATATATTCTGCCAAAAATAGAAAATCAACCGAAAATCATGGTATGATATAGTCAATTTTGGCATTCAATGCAGTCTAATCACTCTTCTGACATAACTCTTGATCGTCTGATCTTATCTGTACATCATCCTGTACACCTAATATATGCATATTCAAGCATTCTATCAATTATAATCATAATCACATCGCATCACAGTCTTAGGAAAATTTCGATAGTTTCGTCACCAATCCATAGAAATGTACTCTCATTTCTATTTAAATATCAATAATCGGTATAACCCATCTCCTGGTTTCTATCTTTCTCTCTTTATCTGTAGGTAATTAGACATTCCAGTACAAACTCTGTCACATCTACTCTCATCTGTTTCTATCAACATCTTTTCAACTATCAAAATGCATACTGAATAAGTTATTGCACACTGTCTGGCAATATTTATCATTTTAAATTCGGAACATTTGGAACAACAGATTGGTTATTCATATACAAGGCAGTATTACTTACCTGATTCAAACCCAGATTCAAAACAACAGCAAGCTTCAATCAGATTCAAAACATCACTCATCGGTACTGATCTGCTAAACTCATAAACCACAAATGTTTGACACTGATATCAACCTCGGCCAACTAATTCCGGTTTAACTCTGCTAAATTCAACAGATATATCATCTTCAGATATAACACACCCTGAATGTAATCTGTCTCAATCAGGATGCAATCTGTTTCTGATATCAAATCAAGGCTAAAATCAATCTCTCTGATTGGAATCGAATCAGAAGTCTTATCGGGGAAAACATTATTAACTTTCTTATCATTGGTAAATCAGCCAATGATAGACTCAACTTCAGTAAACCAACTGAATACATAAGGAGTCCCTCTGTTCCTTTCTGTAATAATCGAGTTATAGATAGTACGAATTATCAAATGAATTCTCAATCTAGAATCCTTATCGTACACTATTCATCCCTTGGCCATCTCAGGTCCGATTTTCACAATCTTCTGGAACTAATCTAGGGTAGCTCTGTACTTGGTCATCATATCAATATCAGTAATGCAGTCTCAAAACCAGACAACACTAGTACAATACAAGCTACCACACGATCTAACTCAATCTCATTCTCATCCTACTATAGTATACGATATTTTACAGAATTCACTGATATAAAAACTCTCCCCAACTAGTCAAGAGATACACTACAGTAGAATAAAGCTTCAACAGGCAATGCATGACTCAATGCAAATCGTTTAGAAATAAACATATGGGAAGCATCCGTATTTATCAATAAAAAAGCAGGATAACTAAATCAAGAACAGTTACCTGCAACATCATCATCTGGTGCTTCCTGAGCCTGCTCCTCAGTCAAAGCAAATACTCTGGCCTGCTGTCTAGGAGGCTGGCCAACTGTCTGACTTCCTCCTGGCCTCTGCTGTGACTGAGATGGTGCTGGCTGAAATGAAGGAACAGCAGCTGATCGTCTACTCCACTGTGCCGCTGATCCAGATGATTCGGCTCTCTGGGATCCTTGAGAACCCTTCTGTGGACACACTCTGGCAAAATGTCCCTGTTGTTTGTAGAAGTGGCAACTACCAAGTACTCCTTGGCATTGCTCAGTGGAATGTCTCCCTCCACAATTTCCGCAGTAAACGCCGGTATAACTCTGTTCGGAACCACTGGAGCTAGCAGAACTGCCGCCAGACTTCTTAAACTGCTTTCCTCTAGCCTTCAGAAAATCTTTCTTTCTACCACTGCTACTGTCACTCTCAAATCGGGGAGGTGGTTGATGTGGTCTCGATTCTAGGGGAACAGATGCAGCTCCTCTCTGCCTTATCAGGCCTGCTTCAGCGCCCTTTGCTCTATTCATGGCATCAGCAAAGTTATTCGGTCGCCCTGTGTTCACCAATGTAAATATATCGGGATTCAAGCCATTGATGAACTGATCAGCAACGGCTTCGTCATTTCCAGCCACATGGGGAGCAAACTTCAATAAGGTAGAGAACTTGGTCACATATTCTTCAATGTTCAGCTGACCCTGTCTCAAATTGGCAAATTCCGCCCCCTTGTCTTTTCTGTACGACACTGGGAAAAATCTCTGATAAAACTCAGTTTTAAATACATCCCAAGTAATAGTCGTACCCCGATGCTCCAAGGCCTTCTTCATCGTAATCCACCAGTTCTTTGCAACATCAAGCACTTGGTGCCCAATCAATTTAATTCGGCGCTCATCACTGTACTCCAGTGAATCAAACAACATCTCAATGTTATCTAACCAACTTTCACACTCAACTGATGTCTCAGTACCCTTCAGTGTCGGTGGTTTGAACGACTGAAACCTTTTCAATAATGTCTCCATTGGAGTGGTTGTAACATCCATTGGAGGATTCGATGTGCTACCCTGTTCTGGTATTCTTCGAGGAGGCATATCTGAATATCAAAAGGATTAGTAACCCCAATCCAACAAACCTGTTTCAATTCAGTCCCTCCTCCGATCATCTTACTGCTGATCAAGAATCGGTTCAAATTCGTTCCCAATAATACATATTACACAATCGAATCAGATAAGTCAAGTAACATGTATTATATAAAGCAGTAAAGCATACTAGCAATCACAAGCAAGGAAAGAAAACTCAATCTACCCCGCTCACTAGCTTCTATCTCAGTCTGAAGGATCTATCGCTCTGATACCACCTGTTGTGGGGGCTCGGACGCTAATCATGTTCTTAATCATCATTGGGACTAATTAATCAATTATAAAACAGGGTCTAATTTTTTTTTAAAATGCGGAACGTAGTGAAATAAAACGTATATACATCTCAGTATAAAAGTACAAGTCCTGTACCACATACATTTATTCAACTAAGGTTTAACAGCTAATATCAAGTGTCCAACCCTATCTCTAATCCAAGTCCGGAGCCTCCACTCTAATCACGATCTTTCCTCATCTCCTCGACCCTGAGCCTGTCCCACCTGTTGTCATGCACACATACAAAACAAGACAACAGCCGGATAACTCCGGTGAGAATAAATCCCAGTATAAACAATGTAAACATGCAATCATATAAAAACATATACGAAAGCATATAACAAATATCATTCACATGCAGCCAATCAACAAACATGTATGATATCAAAACTGTAAATCAACTAGTCGTATCAGACTTGACTCAAACAACGCGTCGTCTCAGACTCGACTCATTCCTAATCTAGGGATCCCGGTTTTGAATATTGAGAATTATATCGAATCTCAGTCGATAGGAATGACCCAACCCTAAACGGCATCGATATAATTCCTATATCCAGTGTCTGGGCGAAACAGCCACAGAATTGACGAATCAGTCAAGGATTAAGCGAATCAGCCAATAATTAGACGAATCAGTCAGGGACTAGGCAAATCAGCCGATTACTAGGCGAATCAGCCAGTAGCTTGGCAACTCCGCCGATAGCTAGACGAATCAGTCTATGACTAAACGAATCAGTAGTCAAAACATGCAGTGGCTATAAATCAATAGACTACAAACATCAATCTCATTAACTACAAATATCAATGCAGTAAACTAGGTATGTGATTTAGGAAAACTCGAGTCAAACTTCACTCGAGTTGTGCAATCCCAACTCAACATTAATTTATTCCTTTCTTTCTGTCACTCTGACTCTGTCAAAGTCTCGAACTCAAAGCCTGACAATATCAATCTGACAATAACAATATCGAGGAGTATAATATCAATACATTACTCCAATCAAATCTGTTCTGCTCAATACTCAATCTAATTCACTATCGATGGCATAACGGTACAATATCGATATACCCAACAATACCATATTAGTCAGATATCACTTCCAATATCTCATAATCGATAACAATTAAATTTTGATATCAAATCGACTCCAAAACTACTCCGAAAATCATAACAATTTCATATGATATCTGTTCTCCAGTCCGGTTTCGATTATACAATGTCTAATATCGCAAGAACATCATATATGAATCATATCCGATTCCTTCAACATCATAATTTCAAATCATATCAAAACGTAGCAAAACTTACGTCCAGTTGAAGCCTGCGTCGATAGGAACACAGTACTGAAGTCGGATTCAAAATCGGACGGGCGGAACATTCACAAATCACAAATCTATACGCTAAAAGGCGTAAGGATTTCTTAGAGAAATCCTCGACTCTTCCAGCTAAATTCTGAAGAAGGAAACTTATATATATATATATATATATATATATATATATATATCTCATGCATGTAAAGATATGTGTCCCATTCTCCCTGATTTTCAGTCGGTGCTCGGGGGGTTATAAACTACTGCTCCGGCGCCGAACACTCTGCCCGGTACTCGGCTTGTTATCCATTGGCGCTCGGGCGGTAATTTTCTACCGCTCGGGCACCACAGGTTCTGCCCGAATGGTATTCTTATTGAACACTGGCGCTCGGGCGGTCATTTCCTACCGCTCGGGTGCCAACAGTTTGTCCAAACATTGTACTTTTCATATGTTTTGCCCAATGTGGTCTCGAAATGGCCCGGCTATAATCACCTCAATTCTTAATCAATAATCTCAGATTAACAGAATCAAAATCTCGGGCATTACACCGGGAGTGCCCGTGCTACGTTGATTTCACATGTTTTATCTGGTCCTGATCGAGATTCAGATGATTTGAGCCGAAATTCGTCTGTCAAAAAGTAATTAAAAATGGAAAAACACGAAAAGGGGTGCAACACGAGGACTTCCTAGGGGGTCACCCATCCTAGTACTGCTCTCGCAGAAGCACGCTTAAATTCGGAGTTCTGATGGGATCCGGTGCATTAGTGCTCGTATGATCGCACCCGACATTGAGTGGGATGTTTATTCTTATATTTCTCGAGTACGTGTGGAGCGGGCGCCGATGGACAACACGTGGCACTGCTCTCGCCCAATCAGAACCATGAAGTTAAGCGTTCTGGCGCGATGACAGAGCTAGGATGGGTGACCTCCATGGGCATTCCTCGTGTCGCGACCGTTTACGTAACTTATGGCTAAAACAGTCAAAATAATTGTTTTTAATGAGTTAACCATCTCCAGAATAATCTTCGTCGTACCCTTCTGCACAAAACCGGCTCACCACAACAAAAATCGCTAAATGTTCCTAGATAATAGAAAAAAAAAAGCAGAAAAAAATAGCTAATGTAAAGCTATTATTATGCCTAGGATACGATAAAATGGAACCGGAATCGAATTTCAGACTTCCTAAACGGATTTCTCGAGGAAACGGAAGCTTAACAGAAGCGGAAAATCGCAAATTTGAGGGTCTTAGAGAAGGAATTCGGCAAAAATTTCGCCAGCTCATTGCGGAGTAATGAGTCTCTTTCGTTTGCCCGTTTACAATCAAATTAGGCTACAAATTTTTCCATATCCGTCAGTGCCCGAGCTACGTTGATTTCACATGTCTTATCTGGTCCCGATCGAGATTTAGATGATTTGAGCCGAAAATCGTCTGTCAACAAGTAATCAAAAATAGAAAAACACGAAAAGGGCTACAACACGAGGACTTCCCAGGGGGTCACCCTTCCTAGTACTTCTCTCGCCCTAGCACGCTTAACTTCGGAGTTCTGATGGGATCCGATGCATTAGTGCTGGTATGATCGCACCCGACATTGAGTAGGATGTTTATTTTTATATCCCTCGAGTACGTGTGGAGCGGGAGGCGATAAACAACACGCGGCACTTCTCTCGCCAGCTCATTGCGGAGTAATGAGTCTCTTTCGTTTGCCCGTTTACAATCAAATTAGGCTACAATTTTGTCCAAATCCGGCAGTGCCCGAGCTACGTTGATTTCACATGTCTTATCTGGTCACGATCGAGATTCAGATGATTTGAGCCAAAAATCGTCTGTCAACAAGTAATCAAAAATAGAAAAACACGAAAAGGGCTGCAACACGAGGACTTCCCAGGGGGTCACCCTTCCTAGTACTTCTCTCGCCCTAGCGCGCTTAACTTTGGAGTTCTGATGGGATCCGATGCATTAGTGCTGGTATGATCGCACCCGACATTGAGTGGGATGTTTATTTTTATATCCCTCGAGTACGTGTGGAGCGGGAGGCGATAAACAACACGGGGCACTTCTCTCGCCCTATCAGAACCATGAAGTTTAGCGTTCTGGCGCGAAGGCAGAGCTAGGATGGGTGACCTCCCTGGGAAATCCTCGTGTCGCGACCGTTTGCGTAAATTATGGCTAAAACAGTCGAAATAATTGTTTTTAATGAGTTAATCGTCTCAAGAGTAATCTAGATCATACATTTCCGCACGACAAAAAAAATCGTTAAATGTTCCAAGAAAATAGAAAAAAATAAGAAGAAGAAATAGCGAATGTAAAGCTATTATTATGCCTAGGATACGATAAAATGGAACCGGAATCGAATTTTGAACTTCTAAGCGGATTTCTCGAGGAAACAGAAGCTTAACAGAAGCGGAAAATCGCAAATTAGAGAGTTTTAGAGAAGGAATTTGGCTAAAATCTCGCCACCTCGTTGCGGAGTAATGAGTCTCGTTCGTTTGCCCGTTTACAATCAAATTAGCATACAATTTTGTCCAAATCCGGCAGTGCCCGAGCTACGTTGATTTCACAAGTCTTATCTGGTCCCGATCGAGATTCAGATGATTTGAGACGAAATCGTCTGTCAACAAGTAATCAAAAATAGAAAAACACGAAAAGGGGTGCAACAGGAGGACTTCCCAGGGGGGGTCACCCTTCCTAGTACTTCTCTCGCCCTAGCACGCTTAACTTCGGAGTTCTGATGGGATCCGATGCATTAGTGCTTGTATGATCGCACCCGACATTGAGTGGGATGTTTATATTTATATCCCTCTTTTACGTGTGGAGCGGGCGGCGTTGGAGAACATGCGGCACTGCTCTCGCCCAATCAGAACTATGAAGTTAAGCGTTCTGGCGCGATGGCAGAGCTAGGATGGGTGACCTCCCTGGGCAGTCCTCGTGTCGCGACCATTTACGTAAATTAAGGCTAAAACAGTCGAAATAATTGTTTTTAATGAGTTAACTGTCTCCAAAGTAATCTGCATCATACTCTTCTGCACAGAACCGGCCCACGACAAAAAAAATCGCTAAATGTTCCAAGAAAATAGAAAAAAAATAAGAAAAAGAAATGGCGAATGTAAAGCTATTATTATGCCTAGGATACGATAAAATGGAACCAGAATCGAATTTCGAACTTCCTAAGCGGATTTCTCGAGGAAACGGAAGCTTAACAGAAGCGGAAATCGCAAATTAGAGGGTCTTAGAGAAGGAATTCGGCTAAAATCTCGCAACCTCATTGCGGAGTAATGAGTCTCGTTCGTTTGCCTGTTTACAATCAAATTAGCCAACAATTTTGTCCAAATCCGGCAGTGCCCGAGCTACGTTGATTTCACATGTTTTATCTGGTCCCGATCAAAATTCAGATGATTTGAGCCGAAAATCGTCTGTCAACAAGTGATCAAAAATAGAAAAACACGAAAAACGGTGCAACACGAGGACTTCCCAGGGGGTCGGGTCACCGATCCTAGTACCGCTCTCGCCCAAGCACGCTTAATTGCGGAGTTCTGATGGGATCCGGTGCATTAGTGCTGGTATTATCGCACCCGACATTCAGTGAGATGTTTATTCCTATATCCCTGGAGTACGTGTGGAGCAGGCGGCGATGGAAAACACGCAGCACTGCTCTCGTCCAATCAGAACCATTAAGTTAAGAGTTCTGGTACGATGGAAGAGCGAGGATGGGTAACCTCCCTGGGCAGTCCTCGTGTCGCGACCGTGTAAGTAAATTATGAATAAAACAGTCGAAATAATTGTTTTTAATGAGTTAACCGTCTCCGTTGTAATCTGCGTCATAACCTTCCGCACAGAACCGGCTCACGACAACAATAATCGCTAAATGTTCCCAGAAAATAGAAAAAAAATAAGAAGAAGAAAATAGCGAATGTAAAGCTATTATTATGCCTGGGATACGATAAATTGGAACCGGAATCGAATTTCGAACTTCCTAAGCGGATTTCTCGAGGAAATGGAATCTTAACAGAAGCGAAAAATCGCAAATTAGAGGGTCTTAGAAAAGCAATTCGGCTAAACTCTCGCCAAATCATTGCAGAGTAATGAGTCTTGTTTGTTTGCACGTTTACAACAAAATTAGCCTACAATTTTGTCAAATCCGGCAGTGCCCGAGCTACGTTGATTTCACATGTCTTATCTGGTCCCGATCGAGATTCAGATGATTTGAGCCGCAAATCGTCTGTCAACAAGTAATCAAAAATAGAAAAACACGAAAAGGGGTGTAACACGAGGACTTCCCAGGGGGTCACCCATCCTAGTACTGGTCTCTCCCAAGCACGCTTAACTTCGGATTTCTGATGGGATCCGGTGCATTAGTGCTGGTATGATCGCACCCGAAATTGAGTGGGATGTTTATTCTTATATTCCTCGAGTACGTGTGGAGCGGGCGGCGATGGACAACACGCGGTACTGCTCTCGCCCAATCAGAACCATGATGTTAAGCGTTCTGGCGCAATGGCAGAGCTAGGTTGGGTGACCTCTCTAGGCAGTCCTCGTGTCGCAACCGTTTACGTAAATTATGGATAAAACAGTCGAAATAATTGTTTTCAATGAGTTAACCGTCTCCGGAGTAATCTGCGTCATGCCCTTCCGCACAGAACCGGCTCACGACAACAAAAATCGCTAAATGTTTCCAGAAAATAGAAAAAAATAAGAAGATGAAAATAACAAATGTAAAGCTATTATTATGCTTGGGATACGATAAAATGGAACCGAAATCGAATTTCGAACTTCCTAAGCGGATTTCTCGAGGAAACGAAAGCTTAACAGAAGCGGAAAATCGCAAATTAGAGGGTCTTAGAGAAGGAATTCGGCTAAAATCTCGCCAGCTCATTGCGGAGTAATGAGTTTCGCTCGTTGGCCCGTTTACAATCAAATTAGGCTACAATTTTGACCAAATCCGGCAGTGCCCGAGCTACGTTGATTTCACATGTCTTATCTGGTCCTTGTCGAGATTTCGATGATTTGAGCCGAAAATCGTCTGTCAACAAGTAATCAAAAATAGAAAAACACTAAAAGGGGTGCAACACGAGGACTTCCCAGGGGGTCACCCATCCTAGTACTTCTCTCGCCCAAGCACTCTTAACTTCGGAGTTGTGGGGTCCCGGACGCTAATCGTTTTCTTAATCATCTTTGGGAGTTAATTATCAATTCAGATAATCAGGGTCTAAAAATTTTTCTTTTTAAAATGCAAGTGCGGAGCGTAATGGAATGTAACTAATATATATCTCAGTATATAAGTACAATAATGTACAACAATTATTCAAACTAGTCTAAGGTTCAACTACTAAATTTTAAGTATTAAACCAAATCTACAATAAGTCCGGAATCACCACTCTAAACTCGTCTTCTCTCATCTTCTTCTTGACCCCGATCCTGTCCCACCTGTTGTCATGCACACATACAAAACAAGACAACAGCCGGATACTCCGGTGAGAATAAATCCCAGTATAAATAATGTATACATGCAGTTAACTGAATTAACATAAAAGCATGAATTATATCTTATCACATGTAGCATAACCAAACAACATGTATCAATACCAGTCTGTAAATAAAACATGAATCGTAATCTACGAAACATAAATCAATACGGATCTGTAAATCAAATTCTAGTCTCAATATCTAAGACTCGACTCATCTCTCATTCTAATCTAGGGATCCTGATCTAATTTAGACTTTGGTATGCTGTATCGAATGTCTACAATAGACGTCAATCTACATCTAAGCTCATCGATACACCGCAAGTCTAGAGTCTATGCGGTTCTGTCAAAGACTCGGCGGTTGTGCCCTAGCTAGGCTGATCTGCCCTAGACTCAAACTCTGGCTCTGCTATAATTCAATAGACTAAACATATCAACCTGATAATCTGAAAATATCAATGCAATAAAGTAAAGTATGTGATTTTGGGAAACTCAAGTCAAACCTAACTCGAGTTGTGCAATCCCGAATCAACATTTATTTATACCTTTCTCTTCACGATCTGATGAAGACGAAGTCTTGTATGTCAATCTGTCCATACCCAGTCTGGCAATGACAAGTCACATAAATACCATATCAGTATATAACTCAATTCAAGACCCATTCTTATCAATACTCAAATCGGTATATAATCTGATCCATATCTGAACAAGGTACAATCTAATTCATATCAATGATATCACGATACAATCGAAATCATTACTGAATCTGATCAATCTCAATCAATACTGAATCTGATCAATATCAATCTACTGATGTTTCGACAGCATAACAATACAGTCTTGATACCCCGTCAATCTCAACATCACAGATATAATACCAGAATACATAATCAGTATCCGTACAATTCAAAATTTGAATAATAACACAACTCTGATATAGAATCTCAACTAAATCAACTCTGAAATTCATAATAATTGTATAACCAGTCTATTCTTTAATCTGACTTCAATTATACAATGCCTACTGTAGCAGGAACATCATATCTGATTCATATTCAATTCTGACAATATCATAAATTCAAATCATGTCTAAACGTAACAAAACTTACGTCCAGTTGTAGCTGTCGTCGCTAGTAACACGATACCGTACTCGGATTCAAAATCAGACAGACGGAATTTGCGTGGCGTTCAATTTTCGCACATCAGGAACTTGGAGCTTTGGTTTCTCTCTTCTTCTTATTTCTGAGAATTTGACGTTGCTTATATATATATATACATATACACGTCGCACGGTGATGGCAAGTGGCATCCTTTCGTTTTGCATGTCTCGCGCATATGCGCGACATTTCTCGCGCATATGCGCGATATGTTCTGTCTCGCACATTCCCTTACTCGCGCATATGCGCGCCTTCCGCCGCGCATGTGCGCCGAACTCTCTGGACGTTCCACGCATATGCGCGCATTCAAGCCGCGCATGTGCGCCGATTATATTCTTCACACCTAATGTGATTCCTTCTTTCGGCTCTCCCGATCTGATCCGTTCCGTCTATAATCATCTTTAAATAAATAAATAAATCAGATTAATCTCAGATTACAGTAACAAAATCTCGGGCCTTACATTTCTCCCCCTCTTAGATCGGAGTTCGTCCTCGAACTCGCAAGTAATCAATTCAGATATATCAGAAGAATGTATACAGAGTTTAAATCAGAAACTCATCTCAATGAATCCATTCTGAAATCTCAATCTCATATCAGATTCTGTCTTTCAAATAATCTCTTTGCTATTTTGAAAATCTTACTGTGTTTTCAACAACAGAATAATTTTCATTTTCTTCTGAATCAGTTCCATTTTTCTTGCTCTATCTCAGACTGTATCAGATCTTATCTCAGATATCTTTGAGTCATTATCCTTATACGCAGGAAATCTGCAGTTCTCATTGGACCAGAATGCACAAAGTAATAATGTTTCGTTTTCACTAGTGCTAACATCCAGCACTACGGCTCTATAAATAACTTCCCATATCTGGATAGTATAGAAAAAAGTTCATGGTATATTCTGCCACAAGCACAAAATCAAGCAAAATCACAATCTGATATATTCTACTTCGGCATTCTAGTTATTCTGACCACTTTTCTGACATCGATCTGTGTCATTTGGTCATGTTTGTACGTTATCTGGTACAAACTAATAGATATAGATTGAACAATCTGTCAATCACAATCACATTACATCACAATCTGGAAAGTATTGCAGTGATCTCATTACGGAATTCATCGAAGTATACTCCCCATGTCTAGTCAGAAATATACAAATTCTGTAATAAATCTTTTGATTTCTATCTTTCTGTCTTCATTTATTGGCAATTCCGATATTTTAGTACAAGTTCTGCCAACATTTCAGTACCAATTCTGTCACAACTGATTTAATCTGTCTATATAAAAACTATATGTTCGAATTATCATATACTTTCTGTTACCTTAACGACTACTGAATCCATTTCTGTGCGCTTCTGACCCTATCTGTCATTTCCAATTCGAACTATTTGGTATAAACAATCAGTTAATAATATAAATTAAAGAAAAATACCTACCTGGTATTCGGTTCTGATTATCGATATCAAATTCTGTTGTACAATTCTGAAACATTTGACATTACAAGATAATCATTTTCATACAGTAAAAATCACATATCTGTCACCCTGATCGATGCTCTGCTCTGATTATCGAAATTAAGTTCTGGACATTCTGATTATATTTCTGAACTGCTGTAATTCTTGAATTCAGTTCTGATTCGGTTTGAATAATCTTTATCAAACACTGAATCAGAATAACCGTACTATCAAATCAGATTCGGAATATCAATAATCTATACTGATCTAGAAGCTAACAATTCTCAAGCAGTTCAAAACATACTCGGATAATACAATCTGCCCACTCTGACAAAATAAATTCTCTGATATTTCTGATATCGGTATGGTTCTCAGTCACTGATCACAATTTTAACTGTGTCAAGAACAATCGGTATACTAACTTCAGATATCGCACACTCTGAATACAATCTGTTTCAAGCAAAATTCATATCTGAAAAATTTCTGTATACAATAATCACATTTCTCAGAATATCCCATTCAATCTTCAGTTATTCGATTCAATCAATCAGATGCTGCGAATATATCAAAATATCATAGATACAACGAGCATGAAATCATCAGAATATCTCTGAACATACTGAAATATGCCAAAGAGAAACAATAAATCAGATGTAACTCCTTGTCGGTACTCTTCTACTGATCTTTTAATTCTTTCAATTCATTCAGTGTCATTCTGGACATTCAATATCATTCTGTACTGAATTCTAAAACAATAAACAGTATCTGGTCTCAATTCAATTCTGAAATCTATCTTTCTGATATAAAGCAAATCTGAAATCTTATCTGGGCAAACATCAGCTAACTCGTACATCATTGGCAAATCTGCCAATGCTAGACTCGATTTCAGTATGTCTACTGAATACATAAGGATGCCATCTGCTCCTTTCTGCAACAATCGAGTCCCTAGACAACATAAATATCAAAGGAATTCTGAATCTAGAATCCTTACCGTGAAATCTCTACTCATCAGCCATATCTGGTCTGAATCTTATACTCTCCTGAAAGGAATCTATAATAGTTCTGTACTTGTTCAGCATATTAATGTCAATCATGCAATCAAATCAGAAAACACAAGTACATCATAATTTAACTCGATCTCATTCTCATCTTACTGTAGTATACAATATATCACAGAAATCTCTGATATCAATTTTTCTTTCCCAGAAGGTACAAAAATTAATACTACCGCAATACAGACCCAACAGGTACCGTATATATCAATGCAACTCAGTCAGAGACAATTGTAAGAAATTCATTAATATATATCAATACATATGCAATATAATCATAAAAGAACAGTACCTTCCACTATATCATCAAGTGCCTCTTGGGTCTGTTCCTCGGTCACTACCACCAGATGGTCTAGCTCTCTGAAATCTGCGGGAATCTCTCTGGGGACAAACTCTAGCAAAGTGTCCCGGCTGTCGGCAGATACGACAACTACCAGTCACTCCCTGGCATTTCCCTGTGGAATGTCTCCCTCCGCAAATCCTGCAATACACTCCAGTATAACTTGAGCTGGAACCACTGGAGCTAGTTGAACCGCTCAGTCCGCTCCTTAACTTCTTGAATGGTTTCTTTCGAGCTTTCAGCAAATCTTGCTTTCCATTCGTGCTGCCGCGATCAAATCGGAGAGGGGATTGCTGTGTCTGGGGTTGCATCGCACACACCCTTTTTAGTTGTCTTATCAGACTCGCCTCCACTCTCTTTGCTTTACTCAATGCATCAGAAAAATGATAAGGTCGCTGCATATTCATCAATGCAACTATCTCCGAGTTCAATCCTCTAATGAACTGATCCGCTACAGCTTCATCATTTCCAATTACATTAGGAGCAAAACGCAGTAGAGTAGAGAATTTAGCAACATATTCTTCAATATTCAGTTGACCTTGTCTCAAGTTCTCAAACTCTGCTTTCTTGTCCTCTCGGTACGAAACTTAGAAAAATCTTCGATAAAATTCAGTTCTGAATATTTCCCACGAAATCACTGTACCTCTCTGTTCTAGCATTCTTTTACTTGTAATCCACCAACTCCTGGCAGTCTCTCGTAACTAGTGGAATATCAGTTTAATTCTCTGCTCATCTGAATAATTAAGTAAATCAAACAGTATTTCTATGTCATCAAACCAGTTCTCACAATCTTCAGACGTCTCGGTACCACTCAAGTTCGGCGGTTGAAATACCTGAAATTCTTTCAACTGTATTTCCATCTGAGTTTCTGATACATCTATCTGTTCAGTCGAAGTACTACCCCTTTCTGGAATTCTCCGTGGAGGTATATCTGCTTATCAAAACATTAGTACTCAAATACTACAAATCTGTTCCAAATCTTTCTCTGATCATCTTACTGCTGATCATGAATCAGATCTGATTCATACTCAATAATACATAATACCAACTCAAATCAGATAATCAGGTAACCATGTATTTCGAAGCAGTAAAGCATAATGTCATGCTAGCATACGCAATATCGTTCAACATTAAAATAATTCTCATGCTAGCAATCACATGCAAGGAAAGAAAACTCAATCTATCTACCCCGCTCATTCTCATCTATCTCAGTCTAAAGGATCTATCGCTCTGATACCACCTGTTGTGGGGTCCCGGACACTAATCGTTTTCTTAATCATCTTTGGGAGTTAATTATCAATTCAGATAATCAGGGTCTAAAATTTTTTCTTTTTAAAATGCAAGTGCGGAGCATAATGGAATGTAACTAATATACATCTCATTATATAAGTACAATAATGTACAATAATTATTCAAACTAGTCTAAGGTTCAACTACTAAATTTTAAGTATTAAACCAAATCTACAATAAGTCCGGAATCACCACTCTAAACTCGTCTTATCTCATCATCTTCTTGACCCCGATCCTGTCCCACCTGTTGTCATGCACACATACAAAACAAGACAACAGTCGGATACTCCGGTGAGAATAAATCCTAGTAGAAATAATGTATACATGCAGTTAACTGAATTAACATAAAAGCATGAATTATATCTTATCACATGTAGCATAATCAAACAACATGTATCAATACCATTCTGTAAATAAAACATGAATCGTAATCTACGAAACATAAATCAATACGTATCTGTAAATCAAATTCTAGTCTCAATATCTAAGACTCGACTCATCTCTCATTCTAATCTAGGGATCCTGATCTAATTTAGACTTTGGTATGCTGTATCGAATGTCTACAATAAACGTCGATCTACATCTAAGCTCATCGATACACCGTAAGTCTAGAGTCTACGCGGTTCTGTCAAAGACTCGGCGGTTCTGCCCTAGCTAGGCTGATCTGCCCTAGACTCAAACTCTGGCTCTGCTATAATTCAATAGACTAAACATATCAATCTGATAATCTGCAAATATCAATGCAATAAAGTAAAGTATGTGATTTTGGAAAACTCAAGTCAAACCTAACTCGAGTTGTGTAATCCCGAATCAACATTTATTTATACCTTTCTCTTCACGATCTGATGAAGAAGAAGTCTTGTATGTCAATCTGTCCATACCCAGTCTGGCAATGACAAGTCACATAAATACCATATCAGTATATAACTCAATTCAAGACCCGTTCTGATCAATACTCAAATCGGTATATAATCTGATCCATATCTGAACAAGGTACAATCTAATTCATATCAATGATATCACGATACAATCGAAATCATTACTGAATCTGATAAATCTCAATCAATACTGAATCTGATCAATATCAATCTACTGATGTTTCGACAGCATAACAATACAGTCTTGATACCCCGTCAATCTCAACATCACAGATATAATACCAGAATACATAATCAGTATCCGTACAATTCAAAATTTGAATAATAACACAACTCTGATATAGAATCTCAACTAAATCAACTCTGAAATTCATAATAATTGTATAACCAGTCTATTCTTTAATCTGACTTCAATTATACAATGCCTACTGTAGCAGGAACATCATATCTGATTCATATTCAATTCTGACAATATCATAAATTCAAATCATGTCTAAACGTAACAAAACTTACGTCCAGTTGTAGCTGTCGTCGCTAGTAACACGATACCGTACTTGGATTCAAAATCAGACAGACGGAATTTGCGTGGCGTTCAATTTTCGCACATCAGGAACTTGGAGCTTCGGTTCCTCTCTTCTTCTTATTTCTGAGAATTTGACGTTGCTTATATATATATATATATACATATACACGTCGCACGGTGATGGCAAGAGGCATCCTTTCGTTTTGCATGCCTCGCGCATATGCGCGTACAAGGTCGCGCATATGCGCCTGGCTTTCTGCCCGGCACCTTGTGGTTTATCCTCTCGCGCATATGCGCGAGATTTTCTGTCTCGCACATTCCCTTACTCGCGCATATGCGCGCCTTCCGCCGCGCATGTGCGCCGAACTTTCTGGACGTTCCGCGCATATGCGCGCATTCAAGCCGCGCATGTGCGCCGATTATATTCTTCACACCTAATGTGATTCCTTCTTTCGGCTCTCCCGATCTGATCCGTTCCTTCTATAATCATCTTTAAATAAATAAATAAATCATTTCAGATTAATCTCAGATTACTGTCACAAAATCTCGGGCCTTACAGGAGTTCTGATGGGATCCAATGCATTAGTGCTGGTATGATCGCACCCGACATTGAGTGGGATGTTTATTTTTATATCCCTCGAGTACGTGTGGAGCGGGCGGCGATGGACAACACGCGGCACTGCTCTCGCCCAATCAGAACCATGAAGTTAAGCGTTCTGGCGCGATGGCAGAGCTAGGACTGGTGACCTCCCTGGGAAGACACCTCGTGTCGCGATCGTTTACGTAAATTAAGGCTAAAACAGTCGAAATAATTGTTTTTAATGAGTTAAACGTCTCCAGAGTAATCTGCATCATACCCTTCCGCACAGAACCGGCTCACGACAAAAAAAATCGCTAAATGTTCCCAGAAAATAGAAAAAAATACGAAGAAGAAAATAGCGAATGTAAAGATATTATTATGCTTGGGATACGATAAAATGGAACCGGAATCAAATTTCAAACTTCCTAAGCGGATTTCTACAGGAAATGGAAGCTTAACAGAAGCGGAAAATCGCAAATTAGAGGGTCTTAGAGAAGAAATTCGGCTAAAATCTCGCCACCTCATTGCGGAGTAATGAGTCTCGTTCATTTGCCCGTTTACAATCAAATTAGCCTACAATTTTGTCCAAATCCGGCAGTGCCCGAGCTACGTTGATTTCACATTGTTTATCTGGTCCCGATCGAGATTCAGATGATTTGAGCCGAAAATCGTCTGTCAACAAGTAATCAAAAATAGAAAAACATGAAAAGAGGTGCAACACGAGGACTTCCCAGGCGGTCACCCATTCTAGTACTGCTCTCCCTAAAGCACGCTTAACTTCGGAGTTCTGATGGGATCTGGTGCATTAGTGCTGGTACGATCGCACCCGACATTCAGTGAGATGTTTATTCTACTATCCCTCGAGTACGTGTGGAGCGGGCGGCGATGGACAACACGCGGCACTGCTCTCTCTTAATCAGAACCATGAAGTTAAGCGTTCTGGTGCGATGACAGAGCTAGGAAGGGTGACCCCTCGGAGAAGTCCTCGTGTGGCCACCGTTTACGTAAATTATGGATAAAACAGTCGAAATAATTGTTTTTAATGAGTTAACTGTCTCCGGAGTAATCTGCGTCATACCCTTCCGCACTGAACCGGGTCACGACAACAAAAATCCCTAAATGTTCCCAGAAAATACAAAAAAAAAATAAGAATAAGAAAATAGCGAATGTAAAGCTATTATTATGCCTGTGATACGATAAAATGGATCCAGAATCGAATTTCGAACTTCCTAAGCGGATTTCTCGAGGAAACGGAAACTTGACAGAAGCGGAAAATCGCAAATTAGAGGGTCTTAGAGATGGAATTCGGCTAAAATCTCGCCAGCTCATTGCGGAGTAATGAGTCTCGTTCGTTTGCCCGTTTACAATCAAATTAGCTTTCAATTTTGTCCAAATCCGGCAGTGCCCGAGCTACATTGATTTCACATGGTTTATCTGGTCCCGATCGAGATTCAGATGATTTGAGCCGAAAATCCTTTGTCAACAAGTAATCAAAAATATAAAAACACGAAAAGGGGTGTAACACGAGGACTTCCCATGGGGTCACCCATCCTAGTTCTGCTCTCGCCCAAGCACGATTAATTTCGAAGTTCTGATGGGATCCGGTGCATTAGTGCTGGTATGATCGCACCCGACATTGAGTGGGATGTTTATTCTTATACCCCTCGAGTACGTGTGGAGCGGGCGGCGATGGACAACACGCGGCACTGCTCTCGCCCAATCAGAACCATGAAGTTAAGCGTTCTGGAGCGATGAAAGAGCCAGGATGGGTAACCTCCCTGGGCATTCCTCGTGTCGCGACCGTTTACGTAAATTATGGATAAAACAGTCTAAATAATTGTTTTTAATGAGTTAACCGTCTTCGGAGTAATCTCCGCCATACACTTCCGTACAGAACCGGCTCACGACAACAAAAATTGCAAAATGTTTCCAGAAAATAGAAAAAAATAAGAAAAAGAAAATAGCATATGTAAAGCTATTATTTTGCTTGGGATACGATAAATTTGAACCGGAATCGAATTTTGAACTTTCGAAGCGGATTTCTCGAGGAAACAAAAGCTTAACAGAAGCTAAAAATTGCAAATTAGAGGGTCTTAGAGAAGAAATTAGGATAAACTCTCGCCAGCTCATTGCGGAGTAATGAGTCTCGTTCGTATGCCCGTTTACAATCAAATTAGGCTACAATTTTGTCCTAATCCGGCAGTGCCCGAGCTACGTTGATTTCACATGTCTTATCTGGTCCCGATCAAGCTTCCGATGATTTGAGCCAAAAATCGTCTGTCAACAAGTATTTTAAAAATAGAAAAACACGAAAAGGGGTGCAACACGAGGACTTCCCTGGGGTCACCCATCCTAGTATTGCTCTCGCCCAAGCACGCTTAACTTCGGAGTTCTGATGGGATCCGATGCATTAGTGCTGGTATTATCGCATTCGACATTCAGTGAGATGTTTATTCTTATATCCCTGGAGTACGTGTGGAACGGGCGGCGTTGGAAAACACGCGGCACTGCTCTCGCCCAATCAGAGCCATGAAGTTAAGCGTTCTAGTGCGATGGCAGAGCTAGGATGGGTGACCTCCCTGGGCAGGCCTCGTGTCGCGACCGTTTAAGTAAATTATGAATAAAACAGTCGAAATAATTGTTTTTAATGAGTTAACCATCTCCGTTGTAATCTGCGTCATACCCTTCCGCACAGAACAGGCTCACGACAACAAAAATCGCTTAATGTTCCCATAAAATAGAAAAAAATAAGAAGAATAAAATAACGAATGTAAAACTATTATTAAACTTGGGATACGATAAAATGGAACCGAAATCGAATTTCGAACTTCCTAAGCGGATTTCTCGAGGAAACGGAAGCTTAACAGAAGCGGAAAATCGCAAATTAGAGGGTCTTAGAGAAGGAATTCGGCTAAAATCTCGCCACCTCGTAGAGTAGTAATATGTCTCGTTCGTTTTCCCGTTTACAATCAAATTAGGCTACAATTTTGTCCAAATCCGGCAGTGCCCGAGCTACGTTGATTTCATATGTCTTATCAGGTCACGATCGAGATTCAGATGATTTGAGCGGAAAATCGTCTGTCAACAAGTAATCAAAAATAGAAAAACACGAAAAGGGGTGCAACACGAGGACTTCCCAGGGGGTCACCCATCCTAGTACTTCTCTCGCCCTAGCACGCTTAACTTCGAGTTCTGATGGGATCCAATGCATTAGTGCTGGTATGATCGCACCCAACATTGAGTGGGATGTTTATTTTTATATCCCTCGAGTACGTGTGGAGCGGGCGGCGATGGACAACACGCGGCACTGCTCTCGCCCAATCAGAACCATGAAATTAAGCGTTCTGGCGCGATGGCAGAGCTAGGATGGGTGACCTCCCTGGGCAGTCCTCGTGTCGCGACCATTTACGTAAATTAAGGTTAAAATAGTCGAAATAATTGTTTTTAATGAGTTAACCGTCTCATGAGTAATCTACATCATACCCTTCCGCACAGAACCGGCCCACGACAAAAAAAATCGCTAAATGTTCCCAGAAAATAGAAAAAAAATAAGAAGAAGAAATAGCGAATGTAAAGGTATAATTATGCCTGGGATACGATAAAATGGAACCGGAATCGAATTTTGAAATTCCTAAGCGGATTTTTCGAGGAAACGGAAGCTTAACAGAAGCGGAAATCGCAAATTCGAGGGTCTTAGAGAAGGAATTCGGCTAAAATCTCGCAACCTCATTGCCGAGTACTGAGTCTCGTTCGTTTGACTGTTTACAATCAAATTAGCCTACAATTTTGTCCAAATCCGGCTGTGCCCGAGCTACGTTGATTTCAAATGTTTTACCTGGTCCCGATCAAGATTCAGATGATTCGAGCCGAAAATCGTCCGTCAACACGAGGACTTCCCAGGGGGTCACACCATCCTAGTACTGCTCTCGCCCAAGCACGCTTAACTTCGGAGTTCTGACGGGATCCGGTGCATTAGTGCTGGTATTATCACACCCGACATTCAATTAGATGTTTATTCTTATATCCCTCGAGTACGTGTGGAGCGGGCGGCGATCGACAACACGCGACACTGCTCTCGACCAATCAGAACCATGAAGTTAAGCGTTTTGGTGCGATGGAAGAGCTAGGATCGGTGACCTCCCTGGGCAGACCTCGTGTCGCGACCGTTTAAGTAAATTATGGATAAAACAGTCGAATAATTGTTTTTAATGAGTTAACTGTCTCCGGAGTAATCTGCGTCATACCCTTCCGCACAGAACCGGCTCACGACAACAAAAATCGCTAAATGTTCCCAGAAAATAGAAAAAAAAATAAGAAGAAGAAAATAGCGAATGTAAAGCTATTATTATGCTTGGGACACGATAAAATGGAACTGGAATCGAATTTCGAACTTCCTAAGCGGATTTCTCGAGGAAACGGAAGCTTTAAAGAAGCAAAAAATCGCAAATAAGAGGGTCTTAGAGAAGGAATTCGGCTAAACTCTCGCCAGCTCATTGCAGAGTAATGAGTCTCGTTCGTTTGCCCATTTACAACAAAATTAGCCTACAATTTTGTCAAATCCGGCAGTGCCCGAGCTACGTTGATTTCACATGTCTTATCTGGTCCCGATCGAGATTCAGATGATTTGAGCCGAAAATCATCTGTCAACAAGTAATCAAAAATAGAAAAACACGAAAAGGGGTGCAACACGAGGACTTCCCAGGCGGTGACCCATTCTAGTACTGCTCTCGCCCAAGCACTCTTAACTTCGGAGTTCTGATGGGATCTGGTGCATTAGTGCTGGTATGATCGTACCCGACATTGAGTGGGATGTTTATTCTTATATCCCTCAAGTACGCGGCACTACTCTCTCCCAATCAGAACCATGAAGTTAAGCGTTTTGGTGCGATGACAGAGCTAGGATGGGTGACCTCTCTGAGAAGTCCTCGTGTGGCGATCCTTTACGTAAATTATGGATAAAAAAGTCGAAATAATTGTTTTTAATGTGTTAAGTGTCTCTGGAGTAATGTGCGTCATACCCTTCCGCACAGAACCGGCTCACGACAACAAAAATCGCTAAATGTTCCAAGAAAATAGAAAAAAAAATAAGAAGAAGAAAATAGCGAATGTAAAGCTATTATTATGCTTGGGATACGTTAAAATTGAACCGAAATCGAATTTCGAACTTCTTAAGCGGATTTCTCGAGGAAACGGAAACTTAAAAAAAGCAAATAATCACAAATTAGAGGGTCTTAGAGAAGGAATTCGGTTAAAATCTCGTCAGCTCATTGCGGAGTAATGAGTCTCGTTCGTTTGCCCGTTTACAACCAAATTAGCCTACAATTTTGTCCAAATCCGGCAGTGCCGGAGCTACGTTGATTTCACATGTCTTATCTGGTCCCGATCGAGATTAAGATGATTTGAGCCGAAAATCTTCTGCTAACAAGTAATCAAAAATAGAAAAACAAGAAAAGCGGTGCAACACGAAAACTTCCTAGGGGGTCACCCATCCTAGTACTGCTATCGCCCAGGCACGCTTGACTTCGGAGTTCTGATGGGATCCGATGAATTAGTATTGGTATGATCGCACCCGACATTGACTGGGATGTTTATTCTTATACCCCTCGAGTACGTGTGGAGCGGGCGGTGATGGACAACACGCGGCACTGCTCTCGCCCAATCAGAACCATGAAGTTAAGCGTTCAGGAGCGTTGACAGAGCCAGGATGGGTGACCTCCCTGGGCATTCCTCGGGTTGCGACCGTTTACGTAAATTATGGATAAAAAGTCGAAATAATTGTTTTTAATGAGTTAACCGTCTCCGGAGTAATCTGCGTCATACCCTTCCGCACAGAACCGGCTCACGACAACAAAAACTGCTAAATGTTCCCAGAAAATAGGAAAAAAAATAAGAAGAAAAAAATAGCGAATGTAAAGCTATTATTATGCCTGAGATACGATAAAATAGAACCGGAATCGAATTTCGAACTTTCTAAGCGGATTTCTAGAGGAAACAAAAGCTTAACAGAAGCGGAAAATCGCAAATTAGAGTGTCTTAGAGAATGAATTCGGCTAAAATTTCGCCAGCATATTACAGAGTAATGATTCTCGTTCGTTTGCCCTTTTACAATCAAATTAGCCTACAATTTTGTCCAAATCCGGCAGTGCCCGAGCTACGTTGATTTCACATGTCTTATCTGGTCACGATCGAGATTCAGATGATTTGAGCCGAAAATCGTCTGTCAACAAGTAATCAAAAATAGAAAAACACGAAATGGTCTACAACACGAGGACTTCCCAGGGGGTCACCCATCCTAGTACTGCTCTCGCCCAAGCACGCTTAACTTCGGAGTTCTGATGGGATCCAAAATTAGTGCTGGTATGATCGCACTCGATATTGAGTGGGATGTTTATTGTTATATCCCTCGAGTACGTGTGGAGCGGGAGGCGATGGACAACACGCGGCACTGCTCTCGTCCAATCAGAACCATGAAGTTAAGCGTTCTGGCGCGATGGCAGAGCTAGGATGGGTGACTTCCCTGGGCAATCCTTGTGTCGCGACCGTTTACGTAAACTATGTATAAAACAGTCAAAACAATTGTTTTTAATGAGTTAACGGTCTCCGGAGTAATCTACGTCATACCCTTCCGCACAGAATTGGCTCATGGCAACAAAAATCGCTAAATGTTCCTAGAAAATATAAAAAAATAAGAAGAAAAAAATATCGAATGGAAAGCTATTATTATGCTTGGGATACGATAAAATGGAACCGGAATCGAATTTCGAAATTCCTATGCGGATTTCTCAAGGAAACGGAAGCTTAACAGAAGTGAAAAATCGCAAATTAGAGGGTCTTAGAGAAGGAATTCAGCTAAAATCTCACCACCTCATTGCAGAGTAATGAGTCTCGTTCGTTTGCCCGTTTACAATCAAATTAGCCTACAATTTTGTCCAACTCCGGCAGTGCCCGTGCTACGTTGATTTCACATGTCTTATCTGGTCCCGATCGAGATTAAGATGATTTGAGCCGAAAATCATCTCTCAACATGTATCAAAAATAGAAAAACACGAAAAGGCATGCAACACGAGGACTTCCCAGGGGGTCACCAATCCTAGTACTTCTCTCGCCCAAGCACGCTTAACTTCGGAGTTCTGATGCGATCCGGTGAATTAGTGCTGGTATGATCGCACCCGACATTGAGTGGGATGTTTATTCTTATATCCCTCGAGTCCGTGTGAAGCGGGCGGTGATGGACAACACGCGGCACTGCTCTCGCCCAATCAGAACCATGATGTTAACCGTCTCCGGAGTAATCTTCGTCGAACCCTTCCGCGCAGAACCGGCTTACGATAACAAAAATCGCTTAATTTTCCCAGAAAATAGAAAAAAATAAGAAGAAGAAAATAACGAATGTAAAGCTATTATTATACTTGGGATACGATAAAATGGAACCGAAATCGAATTTCGAAATTCCTAAGCGGATTTCTCAAGGAAACGGAAGCTTAACAGAAGCGGAAAATCGCAAATTAGAGGGTCTTAGAGAAGGAATTCGGCTAAAATCTCACCAGCTCATTGCGGAGAAATGAGTCTCGTTCGTTTGCCCGTTTACAATAAAATTAGGCTACAATTTTGTCCAAATCCGGCAGTGCCCGAGCTACGTTGATTTCACATGTCTTATCTGGTCCTGATCGAGATTTCGATGATTTGAGCAGAAAATCGTTTGTCAACAAGTAATCAAAAATAGAAAAACACGAAAAGGGGTGCAACGCAAAAACTTCCCAAGGGGTCACACATCCTAGTACTGCTCTCGCCCAAGCACGCTTAACTTCGGAGTTCTGATGGAATCCGGTGCATTAGTACTGGTATGATCGCCCCCCGACATTGAGTGGGATGTTTATTCTTATATCCCTCGAGTATGTGTGGCGCGGGCGGAGATGGACAACACACGGCACTGCTCTCGCCCAATCAGAACCATGAAGTTAAACGTTCAGGAGTGATGGCAGAGCTAGGAAGGGTGACCTCCCTAGGCATTCCTCGTGTCGCGACCGTTTACGTAAATTATGGATAAAACAGTCAAAATAATTGTTTTTAATGAGTTAACCGTCTCCGGAGTAATCTTCGTAATACCCTTCCGCACAGAACCGCTCAAGACAACAAAAATCGCTAAATGTTCCCAGAAAATAGAAAAAAAATAAGAAGAAGAAAAGAGCGAATTTAAAGCTATTATTATGCCTGGGATACGATAAAATGGAACCGGAATCGAATTTCGAACTTCCTAAGCGGATTTCTACAGGAAATGGAAGCTTAACATAAGCGGAAAATCGCAAATTAGAGGGTCTTAGAGAAGGAATTCGGCTAAAATATCGTCAGCTCATTGCGTAGTAATGAGTCTCGTTCGTTTGCCCGTTTACAATCAAATTAGCCTACAATTTTGTCCAAATCCGGCAGTGCCCGAGCTACGTTGATTTCACATGTCTTATCTGGTCCCGATCGAGATTCAGGTGATTTGAGCCGAAAATGTTCTGTCTACAAGTAATAAAAAATAGAAAAACACAAAAAGGGGTGCAACACGAGGACTTCCCTGGGGTCACCCATCCTGGTACTGCTCTCGCTCAAGCACGCTTAACTTCCAAGTTCTGATGGGATCCGGTGCATTAGTGCTTGTATGATCGCACCCGACATTGAGTGGGATGTTTATTCTTATATCCCTCGAGTACGTGTGGAGCAGGCGGCGATGGATAACACGCGGCACTGCTCTCGCCCAATCAGAACCATGAAATTAAGCGTTCTGGCGCGATGGCAGAGCTAGGATGGGTGACCTCCCTGGGTAATCCTCGTGTCGCGACCGTTTACGTAAATTATGGCTAAAACAGTCGAAATAACTGTTTTTAATGAGTTAACCGTCTCCGAAGTAATCTGCATCATACCCTTCCGCACAGAACCGGCTCACGACAACAAAAATCGCTAATTGTTCCCAGAAAATAGAAAAAAAATAAGAAGAAGGAAATAACAAATGTAAAGCTATTATTATGCCTGGGATACGATAAAATGGAACCGGAATCGAATTTCGAACTTCTTAAACGGATTTCTCATAGAAACGGAAACTTGACAGAAGCGGAAAATCGCAAATTAGAGGGTCTTAGAAAAGGAATTCAGCTAAAATCTCGCCAGCTCATTGCGGAGTAATGAGTCTCGTTCGTTTGTCCGTTTACAATCAAATTAGCCTTCAAATTTTTCCAAATCCGGCAGTGCCCGAGCTACATTGATTTAACATGTCTGATCATGTCCCGATCGAGATTCTGATGATTTGAGCCGAAAATCTTCTGTCAACAAGTAATCAAAAATAGAAAAACACGAAAAGGGGTGTAACACGGGGACTTCCCAGGGGGTCACCCACCCTAGTACTGCTCTCGTCCAAGCACGATTAACTTTAGAGTTCTGATGGGATCTGGTGCATAAGTGCTGGTATGATCGCACCCGACATTGACTGGGATGTTTATTCTTATACCCCTCGTGTATGTGTGGAGTGGGCGGCGATGGACAACACGCGGCACTGCTCTCGTCCAATGAGAACCATGAAGTTAAGCGTTCTGGAGTGATGACAGAGACAGGATGGGTGACCTCCCTGGGCATTCCTTGTGTCGCGACCGTTTACGTAAATTATGGATAAAATAGTCTAAATAATTTTTTTAATGAGTTAACCGTCTCCGGAGTAATCTGCGTCATACACTTCCGCACAGAACCGGCTCACGACAACAAAAATTGCTAAATATTTCCAGAAAATAGAAAAAAAAATAAGAAAAAGAAAATAGCGAATGTAAAGCTATTATTATACCTGGGATACGATAAAATGGAACCAGAATCAAATTTCGAACTTTCTAAGTTGATTTCTCGAGGAAACGAAAGCTTAACAGAAGCGGAAAATCGCAAATTAGAGGGTCTTAGAGAAGGAATTCGGCTAAATTCTCACCAGATCATTGCAGGGTATTGAGGCTCGTTTGTTTGCCCGTTTACAATCTAATTAGGATACAAATTTGTCCTAATCCGGCAGTGCCCGAGGTACGGTTATTTCACATGTCTTATCTGGTCCCGATCGAGATTCAGATGATTTGAGCCAAAAATCGTCTGTCAACAAATATCAAAAATATAAAAACACGAAAAGACGTGCAACACGAGGACTTCCCAGGGGTCACCCATCCTAGTACATCTCTCGCCCAATCACGCTTAACTTCGGAGTTCTGATGAGATCCGGTGAATTAGTGCTGGTATGATCGCCCCCGACATTGAGTGGGATGTTTATTCTTATATTCCTCGAGTACGTGTGGAGCGGGCAGCGATGGACAACACGCGGCACTGCTCTCGTCCAATCAGAACCATGAAGTTAAGCGTTCTGGCGCGATGGCAGAGCTAGGATCGGTGACTTCCCTGGGCAGTCCTTGTGTCGCGACCGTTTACGTAAACTATGGATAAAACAGTCGAAATAATTGTTTTTGATGAGTTAACCGTCTCCGGAGTATTCTGCGTCATACCCTTCCGCACAGAACTGGCTCACGACAACAAAAATCGCTAAATGTTCCAAGAAAATATAAAAAAATAAGAAGAAAATAGCGAATGGAAAGCTATTATTATGCTTGGGATACGATAAAATGTAACCGGAATCGAATTTCGAACTTCCTAAGCGGATTTCTCTAGGAAACAGAAGCTTAACAGAAGCGAAAAATCGCAAATTAGAGGGTCTTAGAGAAGGAATTCGGCTAAAATCTCACCACCTCATTGCGGAGTAATGAGTCTCGTTCGTTTGCCCGTTTACAATCAAATTAGCCTACAATTTTGTCCGAATCCGGCAGTGCTCGAGCTACGTTGATTTCACATGTCTTATTAGGTCCCGATCGAGATTCAGATGATTTGAGCCGAAAATCTTCTGTCAACAAGTAATCAAAAATACAAAAACACGAAAAGGCGTGCAACACGAGGACTTCCCTGGGGGTCATACATCCTAATACTGCTCTTGCCCAAGCACGCTTAACTTCGTAGTTCTGATGGGATCCGGTGAATTAGTGCTCGTATGATCGCACTCGATATTGAGTGGGATGTTTATTCTTATATCCCTCGAGTACGTGTGGAGCGGGCGCCGATGGACAACACGCGGAACTGCTCTCGTCCAATCAGAACCATGAAGTTAAGCGTTCTGGCGCGATGGCAGAGCTAGGATGGGTGAATTCCCTGGGCAGTCCTTGTGTCGCGACCGTTTACGTAAACTATGGATAAAACAGTCAAAATAATTGTTTTTAATGAGTTAACCGTCTCTGGAGTAATCTACGTCATACCCTTCCGCACAGAACTGGCTCACGACAACAAAAATTGCTAAATGTTCTCAGAAAATATAAAGAAATAAGAAGAAAAAAATAGCAAATAGAAAGCTATTATTATGCTTGGGATACGATAAAATGGAACCGAAATCGAATTTCGAACTTCCTAAGAGGATTTCTCAAGGAAACGGAACCTTAACAAAAGCCGAAAATCGCAAATTAGAGGGTCTTAGAGAAGGAATTCGGCTAAAATCTCACCACCTCATTGCGGAGTAATGAGTCTCGTTCGTTTTTCCCGTTTACAATCAAATTAGCCTACAATTTTGTCCAAATCCGGCAGTGCCCGAGCTACGTTGATTTCAAATGTCTTATCTGGTCCCGATCGAGATTCAGATGATTTGAGCCGAAAATCGACTGTCAACAAGTAATCAAAAATTGAAAAACACGAAAAGGGGTGCAACATGAGGACTTTCCCAAGGGGTCATCCATCCTAGTACTGGTCTCGCCCTAGCACGCTTAACTTTGGAGTTGTGATGGGAACCGGTGCATTAGTGCTGTTATGATCACACCCAACATTGAGTGGGATGTTTATTTTTATATCACTCGAGTACGTGTGGCGCGGGCGGCGATGAACAACACGCGGCACTGCTCTCGCCCAATCAAAACCATGAAGTTAAGCGTTCTGGCGTGATGGCAGAGCTAGGATCGGTGACCTCCCTGGTAAGTCCTCGTGTTGCGACCGTTTACGTAAATTATGGATAAAACAGTCGAAATAATTGTTTTTAATGAGATAACCGTCTTCGGAGTAATCAGCGTCATTCCCTTCCGCACAGAACCGGCTCACGACAACAAAAATCGCTAAATGTTCCCAGAAAATAGAAAAAATAAGAAGAAAAAAATAGCGAATGTAAAGCTATTATTATGCCTGGGATACGATAAAATTGAACCGGATTAGAATTTCGAACTTCTAAGCGGATTTCTCGAGGAAACGGAAGCTTAACAGAAGCGAAAAATATCAAATTAGAGGGTATTAGAGAAGGAATTCGGCTAAATTCTCGCCAGCTTATTGCGTAGTAATGAGTCCCGTTCGTTTGCCCGTTTACAATCAAATTAGGCTACAATTTTGTCCTAATCCGGCAAGGCCCAAGCTACGTTGATTTCACATGTCTTATCTGGTCACGATCGAGATTCAGATGATTTGAGCCAAAAATCGTCTTTCAACAAGTAATCAAAAATAGAAAAACAAGAAAAAGGTGCAACATGAGGACTTCCCAAGGGGTCACCCATCCTAGTACTGCTCTCGCCTAAGCACGCTTAACTTCAGAGTTCTGATAGGATCCGGTGCATTAGCGCTGGTATGATCGCACCCGATTTTGAGTGGGATGTTTATTCTTATATCCCTCGAGTACGTGTGGCGCGGGCGGCGATGGACAACACGCGACACTGCTCTCGCCCAATCAAAACCATGAAGTTAAGCGTTCTGGCGTGATGGTAGAGCTTGGAAGGGTGACCTCCCTGGGAAGTCCTCGTGTGGCGACCGTTTACGTAAAATATGGATAAAACAGTCAAAATAATTGTTTTTAATGAGTTAACCGTCTCTGGAGTAATCTACGTCATACCCTTCCGCACGGAACCGACTCACAACAACAAAAATCGCTAAATGTTCCCAAAAAATAGAAAAAAAAAGAAGAAGAAAATAGCGAATATAAAGCTATTATTATGCTTGGGATACGATAAAATGGAACCGAAATCGAATTTCGAACTTCCTAAGCGGATTTGTCAAGGAAACGGAAGCTTAACAGAAGCGGAAAATCGCAAATTAGAGAGTCATAGAGAAGGAATTCTTCTAAAATCTCGCCAGCTCATTGCGGAGTAATGAGTCTCGTTCGTTTTCCCGTTTACAATCAAATTCGCCTACAATTTTGTCCAAATCCGGCAGTGCCAGAGCTACGTTGATTTCACATGTCTTATCTGGTCCCGATCAAGATTCAGATATTTTGAGCCGAAAATCGTCTTTCAACAAGTAATCAAAAATAGAAAAACTCGAAAAGGCGTGCAACACGAGGACTTCCCAGGGGGTCATTGCTCTCGCCCAAGCACGCTTAACTTCGGTGTTCTGATGGGATCCGGTGCATTAGTGCTGGTATGATCGCACCCGACATTGAGTGGAATGTTTATTCTTATATCCCTCGAGTACGTGTGGAGCGGGCGGGTATGGACAACACGCGGCACTGCTCTCGCCCAATCAGAACCATGATGTTAAGCGTTCTGGCGCAATGGCAGGGCTAGGATGGGTGACCTCCCTGGGCATTCCTCGTGTCGCGGCCGTTTACGTAAATTATGGATAAAACAGTCTAAATAATTGTTTTTAATGAGTTAACCGTCTCAGGAGTAATCTGCGTCATACCCTTCCGCAAAGAACCAGCTCACGGACAACAAAAATCACCAAATGTTCCAAGAAAATAGAAAAAAAATAAGAAGAAGAAAATGGCGAATGTAAAGCTATTATTATGCCTGAGATACGATAAAATGGAACCGGAATCGAATTTCGAACTTCCTAAGCGGATTTCTCAAGGAAACAGAAGCTTAACAGAAGCGGAAAATCGCAAATTAGAGGGTCTTAGAAAAGGAATTCGGCTTAACTCTCGCCAGCTCATTGCAAAGTAATGAGCCTCGTTCGTTTGCGCGTTTACAATCAAATTAGGCTACAATTTTGTCCAGATCCGGAAGTGCCCGAGCTACGTTGATTTCAAATGTCTTATCTGGTCCCGATCTAGATTCAGATGATTTGAGCCGAAAATCTTCTGTCAACAAGTTATAAAAAATAGAAAAACACGAAAAGGGGTGCAACACGAGGACTTCCTAGGAGGTCACCCATCATAAGACACATCTCGCCCAAGCTCGATTAACTTCGAAGTTCTTATGGGATCCGGTGCATTAGTGCTGGTATGATCGCACCCGATATTGAGTGAGATGTTTATTCTTATATCCCTCGAGTACGTGTGGCGCGGGTGGCGATGGACAACACGCGGCACTGCTCTCGCCCAATCAGAACCATGAAGTTAAGAGTTCTGGCGCGATGGCAGAGCTAGGATGGGGGATCTCGCTGGGAAGTCCTCGTATCGCGACCATTTACGTAAATTATGGATAAAACAGCCTAAATAATTATTTTTAATGAGTTAACCGTCTCCGGAGTAATGATTTTCGCTCCTTTGCCCGTTTACAACCAAATTAGCCTACAATTTTTTCCAAATCCGGCAGTGCCCGAGCTACGTTGATTTCACGTCTTATCTGGTCCCGATCGAGATTCAGATGATTTCAGCCGAAAATCATCTTTCAACAAGTAAGCAAAAATAGAAAAACACGAAAAATGGTGCAACGTGAGGACTTCCCAGGAGGTCACCCATCCTAGCACTACTCTCGCCCAAGCACGCTTAATTTCGGATTTCTGATGGAATCCGGTGCATTAGTGCTGGTATGATCGCACCCGACATTGATTGGGATGTTTATTCTTATATCCCTCGAGTACGTGTGGAGCGGGTGGCGATGGATAAAACGCGGCACTCTGCTCTCGCCCAATCAAAACCATGAAGTTAAGCGTTCTAGCGCGATGGCAGAGCTAGGATGCGTGACCTCCCTGGGAAGTCCTCGTGTCGTGTCCGTTTACGTAAATTACGGCTAAAACAATCGAAATAATTGTTTTTAATGAGTTAACCGTCTCCGGAGTAATCTGCGTCATACCCTTCCGCACAGAACCGGCTGACGACAACAAAAATAGCTAAATGTTCCCAGAAAATAGAAAAAAAATAAGAAGAAGAAAATAGCGAAAGTAAAGCTATTATTATGCCTGGGATACGATAACATGGAACCAGAATCGAATTTCGAACTTCCTTAGCGGATATATCGAGAAAATGGAAACTTAACAGAAGCGGAAAATCGCAAATTAGAGGGTCTTAGAGAAGGAATTTGGCTAAAATCTCGCCAGCTCATGAGTCTCGTTCGTTTGCCCGTTTAAAATCAAATTAGCCTACAATTTTGTCCAAATCCGGAAGTGCCCGAGCTGCGTTGATTTCACATGTCTTTTCTGGTCCCGATCGAGATTCAGATGATTTGAGACGAAAATCGTCTGTCAACAAGTAATCAAAAATAGAAAAACACGAAAAAGGATGCAACACGAGGACTTCCTAGGGGGTCTCACCCATCCTAGTACTGCTCTCGTCCAACCACGCTGAAATTTGGAGTTCTGATGGGATCCGGTGCATTAGTGCTGGTATGATCGCACCCAAAATTGAGCTGGATGTTTATTCTTATATCCCTCAAGTACGTGTGGAGCGGGCGGCGAACGACAACACGCGGCACTGCTCTCGCCCAATCAAAACCATGAAGTTAAGCGTTCTGGCGCGATGGCAGAGCTAGGATGGGTGATCTCCCTGGGCAGTCCTCGTGTCGCGACCGTTTACGTAAATTATGGATAAAACAGTCGAAATAATTGTTTTTAATGAGTTAACCGTCTCCGGAGTAATCTGCGTCATACCCTTCCGCACAGAACCGGCTCACGACAACAAAAATCTCTAATTGTTCCCAGAAACTAGAAAAAAATGAGAAGAAGAAAATAGCGAATGTAAAGCTATTATTATGCCTAGGATACGATAAAATGGAACCGGAATCGAATTTTGAAAATCCTAAGCGGATTTCTCGAGGAAACGGAAGTTTAACAGAAGCTGAAAATCGAAAATAAAAGGTTCTTAGAGAAGGAATTCGGTGAAAATCTCGTCAGCTCATTGCGCAGAAATGAGTCTCGTTCGTTTGCCCGTTTACAATCAAATTAGGCAACAATTTTGTCCAAATCCGGAAGTGCCCGTGCTACGTTGATTTCACATGTCTTATCTGGTACCGTTCGAGATTCAGATGATTTGAGCCGAAAATTGTCTGTCAACAAGCAATCAAAAATAGAAAAACACGAAAAAGAGTGCAACACGAGGACTTCCCAGGGGGTCACCCATCCTAGTACTGCTCTCGTCCAAGCACGCTTAACTTTGAAGTTCTGATAGGATCCCCGGTGCATTAGTGCTGGTATGATCGCACACGACATTTAGTGGGATGTTTATTCTTATATCCCTCGAGTACGTGTGGAGCGGACAGCGATGGACAACACGCGGCACAGCTCTCGCCCAATCAAAAACACGAAGTTAAACGTTCTGGCGCGATGAGAGAGTTAGGATGGGTGACCTCCCTGGGCATTCATCGTGTCGCGACCGTTTACGTAAATTATGGAATAAACAGTCGAAATAATTATTTTTAATGAGTTAACAGTCTCCAGAGTAATCTGCGTCATCCCTTCCGTACAGAACTGGCTCACGACAACAAAAATGGCTAAATGTTCCCAGAAAATAGAAAAAAAAATAAGAAGAAGAAACTAGAGAATGTATAGCTATTATCATGCCTGGGATACAATAAAATGGAACTGGAATCGAATTTCGAACTTCCTAAGCGGATTTATCGAGGAAACGGAAAGCTTAACAGAAGCGGAAAAATCGCAAATTAGAGGGTCTTAGAGAAGGAATTCAGCTAAACTCTCGCCAGCTCATTGCAAAGTAATGAGTCTCGTTCGTTTGCCCGTTTGTAATCAAATTAGCCTACAATTTTGTCAAAATCCTGCAGTGCCCGAGCTACGTTGATTTCACATGGCTTATCTGGTCCCGATCGAGATTCAGATGATTTGAGGCGAAAATTGTCTGTCAACAAGTAATGAAAAATAGAAAAACACGAAAAGGGGTGCAACACGAGGACTTCCCAGGGGGTCACCAAACCTAGTACTGGTCTCGTCCAAGCACGCTTAACTTCGGAGTTCTGATGGGATCCGGTGCATTAGTGTTGATCGCACCCGACATTGAGTGGGATGTTTATTCTTATATCCCTCGAGTACGTATGGAGCGGGCGGCGATGGACAACACGCGGCACTGCTCACAACCAATCAGAACCATGAATTCAAGCGTTCTGGCGCGATGGCAGAGCTAGGATGGGTGACCTCCCTGGGAAGTCCTCGGGTCGCGACCGTTTACGTAAATTATGGATAAAACAGTCGAAATAATTTTTTTTAATGAGTTAACCGTCTCCGGAGTAATATGCGTCATACCCTTCCGCGCAGAACCGGCTCACGACAACAAAAATCGCAAAATGTTACCAGAAAATAGGAAAAAAAAATAAAAAGAAGAAAATAGCGAATGTAAAGCTATTATTATGCCTGGGATACGATAAAATGGAAGGAATAGAATTTCAAACTTCCTAAGCGGATTTCTCGAGGAAACAGAAGCTTAACAGAAGCGGAAAATCGCAAATAAAAGGTTCTTGGAGAAGGAATTCGGCTAAAATCTCGCCAACTCATTGCGGAGAAATGAGACTCGTTCGTTTGCCTGTTTACAATCAAATTAGGTTACAATTTTGTCCAATTCTGGAAGTGCCCGAGCTACGTTGATTTCACATGTCTTATCTGGTCACGATCGAGATTTAGATGATTTGAGCCGAAAATCATCTGTCAACAAGTAATCAAAAATAGAAAAACACGAAAAGGGGTGCAACACGAGGAATTCCCAGGGGATCACCCATCCTAGTACTGCTCTCGCCCAAGCATGCTTAACTTCGGAGTTCTGATGGGATCCGGTGCATTAGTACTAGTATGATCGCACCCGACATTGAGTGTGATGTTCATTCTTATATCCCTCGAGTACTTGTGGAGCGGGCGGCGATGGACAACCCGCGGCACTTGTCTCGCCCAATCAGAACCATGAAGTTAGGCGTTCTGGCGCGATGGCAGAGCTAGGATGGGTGACCTCCCTGGGAAGGCCTCGTGTCGCGACCGTTTACAAAAATTATGGATAAAACAGTCGAAATAGTTGTTTTCAATGAGTTAACCGTCTCCGGAGTAATCTGCATCATTCCCTTCCGCACAGAACCGGCTCACGACAACAAAAATCGGTAAATGTTCCCAGAAAAAAGAAAAAAAAATAAGAAGAAGAAAGTAGCGAATGTAAAGCTATTATTATGCTTGGGATATGATAAAATAGAACCGGAATCGAATTTCGAACTTCCTAAGAGGATTTCTCGAGGAAACGGAAGCTTAACAGAAGCAAAAAATCGCAAGATAGAGGGTCTTAGAGAAGGAATTCGGCTAAAATCTCGCCACCTCATTGCGGAGTAATGAGTCTCGTTCGTTTGCCTGTTTACAATCAAATTAGGCTACAATTTTGTCCAAATCCGGTAGTGCCCGAGCCACGTTGATTTCACATGTCTTATTTGGTCCTGATCGAGATTCAGATGATCTGAGCCAAAAATCGTCTGTCAACAAGTAATCAAAAATAGAAAAACACGAAAAAAAGTGCAACACGAAGACTTCCCAGGGGGTCACCTATCCTAGTACTGCTCTCGCCCAAGCACGCTTAACTTCGGACTTCTGATGGGACCCGGTGCATTAGTGTTAGTATGATCGCACCCGACATTGAGTGGGATGTTTATTCTTATATCGCTCGAGTACGTGAGCAGCGCGCGGCGATGGACAACACGCGGCACTGCTCTCGCCCAATCAAAACCATGAAGTTAAGCATTCTGGCGCGATGGCAGAGCGAGGATGGGTGACTTCCCTGAGAAGTCCTCGTGTCGCGACCGTTTACGTAAATTATGGCTAAAACAGTCAAAATAATTGTTTTTAATGAGTTAACCGTCTCCGAAGTAATCTGCGTCATACCCTTCAGCACAGAACCGGCTCACGACAACAAAAATTGCTAAATGTTCCTAGAAAATAGACAAAAAAATAAGTAGAAGAAAATAGCAAATGTAAAACTTTTATTATGCCTGAAATACTATAAAATTGAACCGGAATCGAATCTCGAACTTCCTAAGCGGATTTCTCGAGAAAACGAAAGCTTAACAGAAGCTGAAAATCGCAAATTAGAGGGTCAAAGAGAAGGAATTCGGTTAAAATCTCGCCACCTCATTGCAGAGTAATGAGTCTCGTTCGTTTGCCCGTTAACAATCAAATTAGCCTACAATTTTGTCCAAATCCGGCAATGCCCGAGCTACGTTGATTTCACATGTCTTATCTGGTCCCGATCGTGATTCAGATGATTTGAGCTGAAAATCTTCTGTCAACAAGTAATCAAAAATTGAAAAACACGAAAAGGGGTGCAACACAAGGACTTCCCAGGGGGTCACCCATCCTAGTACTGCTCTCGCCCAAACACGCTTTACTTCGAAGTTCTGATAGGATCCGGTGCATTAGTGCTGGTATGATCGCACCCGACATTGTGTGGGATGTTTATTCTTATATCCTTCGAGTACTTGTGGAACGGGCGGCGATAAACAACACGCGGCACTTCTTTGGCCCAATCAGAACCATGAAGTTTAGCGTTCTAGCGTGATGGCAGAGCTAGGATGGGTGACCTCCCTGGGAAATCCTCGTGTCGCGACCGTTTACGTAAATTATGGATAAAATAGTCGAAATAATTGTTTTTAATGAGTTAACCGTCTCCGGAGTAATCTGCGTCAATCCCTTCTGCACAGAACCGGCTCATGACAAAAAAAATCGCTAAATGTTCCCAGAAAATAGAAAAAAAAATAAAAAGAAGAAAATAGCGAATGTAAAGCTATTATTATGCCTGGGATACGATAAAATGGAACCGGAATCGAATTTCGAACTTCCTAAGCGGATTTCTCGAGGAAACGGAAGCTTAACAGAAGCGGAAAATCGCAAATAAAAGGTTCTAGTACTGCTCTCGCCCAAGCACGCTTAACTTTGGAGTTCGGATGGGATCCGGTGCATTAGTGCTGGTATGATCGCACATGACATTGAGTGGGATGTTTATTCTTATTTTCCTCGAATATGTGTGGAGCGGACGGCGATGGACAACACGCGGCACTGCTCTCGCCCAATCAGAACCATGAAGTTGAGCGTTCTAGCGTGATGGCAGAGCTAGGATGGGTGACCTCCTTGGGCATTCCTCGTGTCGCGACCGTTTACGTAAATTATGGCACAAACAGCCGAAATAATTACTTTTAATGAGTTAACAGTCTCCGGAGTAATCTGTGTCATACCCTTTTGCACAGAACTGGCTTACGACAACAAAAATCGCTAAATGTTCATAAAAAATAGAAAAAAAATAAGAAAAAAAAAATAACGAATGTAAAGCTATTATCATGCCTGGGATACAATAAAATGGAACCGAAATCGAATTTCGAACTTCCTAAGCGCATTTATCGAGGAAACGGAAGCTTAACAGAAGCGAAAAATCGCAAATTAGAGGGTCTTAGAGAAGGAATTAAGCTAAACTCTCGCCACCTCATTGCGGAGTAATGAGTTTCGTTCGTTTGCCCGTTTACAATATAATTAGGCTACAATTTTGTCCAAATCCGGCAGTGCCCGAGCTACGTTGATTTCACATGTCTTATCTGGTCCCGATCGAGATTCAAATGATTTGAGCCGAAAATCGTCTGTCAACAAGTAATCAAAAATTGTAAAACACGAAAAGGGATGCAACACGAGGACTTCCAGAGGGGTCACCCATTCTCGTACTGCTATCGCCCAAGCACGCTTAATTCGGAATTCTGATGGGATCCGGTTCAATTGTGCAGGTATGATCGCACCCGACATTGAGTGGGATGTTTATTCTTATATCCCTCAAGTACGTGTGGAGCGGGCTGCGATGGACAACACGCGGCACTGCTCTTGCCCAATCAGAACCATGAAGTTAAGCGTTCTGGCGCGATGGCAAAGCTAGGATGGATGACCTCCATGGGAAGTCCTTGTGTCGCGATCGTTTACGTAAATTATGGATAAAAAAGTCGAAATAATTGTTTTTATTGAGTTTAACGTCTCCCGAGTAATCTGCGTCATATCCTTCCGCACATAACCGGCTCACGAAAACAAAAATCGGTAAATGTTCCCAGAAAATAAAAAAAAATAAGAAGAAGAAAATATCGAATGTAAAGCTATAATTATGCATGGGATATGATAAAATGGAACCGAAATCGAATTTCGAACTTCCTAAGCGCATTTATCGAGGAAACGGAAGCTTAACAGAAGCGAAAAATCGCAAATTAGAGGGTCTTAGAGAAGGAATTAAGCTAAACTCTCGCCACCTCATTACAGAGTAATGAGTCTCGTTCGTTTGCCTGTTTACAATTAAATTAGGCTACAATTTTGTCCAAATCCGACAGTGCCCGAGCTACGCTGATTTCACATGTCTTATCTGGTCCCAATCGAGATTCAGATGATTTGAGCTGAAAATCGTCTGTCAACATGTAATCAAAAATAGAAAAACACGTAAAAGAGTGCAACACGAGGACTTCCCAGGGTGTCACCCATCCTAGTACTGCTCTCGCCCAAGCACGCTTAACTTCGGAGTTCTGATAGGATCCAGTGCATTTGTGCTGGTATGATCGCACCCGACATTGAGTAATATGTTTATTCTTATATCCCTCCAGTACGTGTGGAGCGGGCGGCGATAGACAACACGCGGCACTGCTCTCGCCCAATTAGAACCATGAAGTTAAGCGTTTTGGCACGATGGCAGAGCTAGGACGGGTGACCTCCCTGAGAAGTCCTCGTGTCGCGACCGTTTACGTAAATTATGGCTAAAACAGTCGAAATAATTGTTTTTAATTAGTTAACCGTCTCCGAAGTAATCTGCGTCATACCCTTCCACACAGAACCGGCTCACGACAACAAATATCGCTAAATATTCCCAGAAAATAGAAAAAAAAATAAGAAGAAGAAAATAACGAATGTAAAGCTATTATTATGCCTGGGATACATTTAAATGGAACCGGAATCGAATTTCGAACTTCCTAAGCGGATTTCTCGAGAAAACGGAAGCTTAACAGAAGCGGAAAATCGCAAATTAGAGGGTCATAGAGATGGAATTCGGCTAAAATCTTGCCACCTCATTGCGGAGTAATAAGTCTCGTTCGTTTCCCCGTTTGCAATCAAATTAGCCTACAATTTTGTCCAAATCCGGCAGTGCCCGAGCTACGTTGATTTCACAGTATTATCTTGTCCCGATCGAGATTCAGATGATTTGAGCCGAAAATCTTCTGTCAACAAGTAATCAAAAATAGAAAAACACGGAAAGGGGTGCAACACGAGGACTTCCCAGGGGGTCACCCATCCTAGTACCGCTCTCGCCCAAGAACGCTTTACTTCGGAGTTCTGATGGGAGCCCGTGCATTAGTGCTGGTATGATCGCACCCAACATTGAGTGGGATATTTATTCTTATATCCTTCGAGTACTTGTGGAGCGGGAGGCGATAAACAACACGCGGCACTTCTCTCGCCCAATCAGAACCATGAAGTTAAGCGTTCTGGCGCGATGGCAGAGCTAGGATGGGTGACCACCCTGGGAAGACCTCATGTCGCGACCGTTTACGTGAATTATGGATAAAACAGTCGAAATAATTGTTTTTAATGAGTTAACCGTCTCCGGAGTAATCTGCATCATACCCTTCCGCACATAACCGGAATCGATACAATGGAACCAGAATCGAATTTCGAACTTCCTAAGCAGATTTTTGAGGAAACGGAAGCTTAACAGAAGCGGAAAATCAAAAATTAGAGGGTCTTAGAGAAGGAATTCCGTTAAAATCATGCCATCTCATTGCGGAGTAATGAGTCTCGTTCGTTTGCCCGTTTACAATCAAATTAGCCTACAATTTATTCCAAATCCGGCAGTGCCCGAGCTACGTTGATTTAACATGTCTTATCTGGTCCCGATCGTGATTCAGATGATTTGAGCCGAAAATCGTATGTCAACAAGTAATCAAAAATAGAAAAACACGAAAATGGGTGCAACACGAGAACTTCCCAAGGGGTCACCTAACCTAGTACTGGTCTCGCCCAAGCACGCTTAACTTCGGAGATCTGATGGGATCCGATGCATTAGTGCTGGTATTTTCGCACCCGACATTGAGTGGGATGTTTATTCTTATATTCCTCGAGTACGTGTGGAGCGGCGGGGATGGACAACACGCGGCACTGCTCTCGCCCAATCAGAACCGTGAAATTAAGTGTTTTGGCGCGATGGCAGAGCTAGGATGGGTGACCTCCCTGGGAAGTCCTCGTGTCGCGACCGTTTACTTAAATTATGGATAAAACAGTCGAAATAATTGTTTTTAATGAGTTAACCATCTCCAGAGTAATCTGCGTCATACCCTTCAGCACAGAACCGGCTCACGTTTTTACAAAAATCGCTAAATGATCCTAGAAAATAAAAAAATAAGAAGAAGAAATAGCGAATGTAAAGCTATTATTATGCCTAAGATACGATAAAATGGAACCGGAATCGAGTTTCGGACTTCCTAAGCGGATTTCTCGATGAAACGAAAGCTTAACAGAAGCGGAAAATCGCAAATTAGAGGGTCTTAGAGAAGTAATTTGGCTGAAATCTCGCCAGCTCATTGCGGAGTAATGAATCTCGTTCGTTTGCCCGTTTACAATCAAATTAGGCTACAATTTTGTCCAAATCCGGCAGTGCCCGAGCTACGTTGATTTCACATGTCTTATCAGGTCCCGATCGAGATTCAGATGATTTGAGCCGAAAATTGTCTGTCAACAAATAATCATAAATAGAAAAACACGAAAAGAGGTGCAACACGAGAACTTCCCAGTGGGTCACCCATCCTAGTACTGCTATCGTCCAAGCACGCTTAACTTCGGAGTTCAGATGGGATCCAGTGCATTAGTGCTGATATGATCGCACCCGACATTGAGTGGGATTTTTATTTTTATATCCCTCGAGTACGTGTGGAGCGGCGGCGATGGACAACACGCGGCACTGCTCTCGTCCAATCAGAACCATGAAGTTAAGCGTTCTGGCGCGATGGCAGAGCTAGAATGGGTGACCCCCCTGGGAAGTCCTTGTGTCGCGACCGTTTACTTAAATTATGCATAAAACAGTCGAAATAATTGTTTTTAATGAGTTAACCGTCTCCAGAGTAATATGCGCCATACCCTTTCGCACAGAACCTGCTCAAAACAACAAAAATCGCTAAATATTTCAAGAAAATAGAAAAAAAAATAAGAAGAAGAAAATAGCGAATGTAAAGCTATTATTATGTCTGGTATACGATAAAATAGAACCGGAATCGAATTTCGGACTTTCTAAGCGGATTTATCGAGGAAATGGAAGCTTAACAGAAGCGGAAAATCGCAAATTAGAGGGTCTTACAGAAGGAATTCGGCTAAAATCTCGCCAGCTCATTGCAGAGTAATGAGTCTCGTTCGTTTGCCCGTTTACAATCAAGTTAGGCTACAATTTTGTCCAAATCCGGCAGTGTCCGGGCTACGTTGATTTCAGATGTCTTATCTGGTCCCGATCGTGATTTAGTTGATTTGAGCTAAAAATCGTCTGTCAACAAGTAATCAAAAATAGAAAAACACGAAAAAGGGTGCAACACGAAGACTTCCCAGGGGTTCACCCAACCTAGTACTGATCTCGCCCAAGCACGCTTAACTTCGGAGTTCTGATGGGATATGGTGCATTAGTGCTGGTATAATCGCACCCGACATTGAGTGGGATGTTTATTCTTATATCCCTCGAGTACGTGTAGCGCGAGCGGCGATTGACTACACGCGGCACTGCTCTCGCCCAATAAAAACCATGAAATTAAGCGTTCTGGCGCGATGGCAGAGCTAGGATGGGTGACCTCCCTGGGAAGTCCTTATGTCGCCACCGTTTACGTAAATTATAGCTAAAACAGTCGAAATAATTGTTTTTAATGAGTTAACCATCTCCGGAGTAATCTGCGTCATACCTTTCCTCTCAGAACCGGCTCACGACAACAAAAATCGCTAAATGTTCCAAGAAAATAGGAAAAAAATTAGAGGAAGAAAATAGCGAATGTAAAGCTATTATTATGCCTGGGATACGATAAAATGGAACTGGAATCGAATTTCGGACTTTCTAAGCGGATTTATCGAGGAAACAGAAAGCTTAACTGAAGCGGAAAAATCGCAAATTAGAGGGTTTTAGAGAAGGAATTCAGCTAAACTCTTGCCAGCTCATTGCAAAGTAATGAGTCTCGTTCGTTTGCCCGTTTGTAATAAAATTAGCCTACAATTTTGTCCAAATCCTGCAGTGCCCGAGCTACGTTGATTTCACATGGCTTATCTGGTCCCGATCAAGATTCAGATGATTTAAGCCGAAAATCGTCTGTCAACAAGTAATCAAAAATAAGAAAAAAGGAAAGGGGTGCAACACGAGGACTTCCAAGGGGGTCACCCATCCTAGTACTTCTCTCGCCCAAGCATGCTTAACTTCGGAGTTCTGATGGGATCCGGTGCATTAGTGCTGGTATGATCGCACCCGACATTGAGTGGGATGGTTATTCTTATATCCCTCGAGAACATGTGGAGCGGCGGCGATGGACAACACGCAGCACTGCTCTCGCCCAATCAGAACCATGAAGTTAAGCATTCTGGCGCGATAGTAGAGCTAGGATGGGTGACCTCCCTGGGAAGTCCTCGTGTCGCGACCGTTTACTTAAATTATGGATAAAACAATCGAAATAATTGTTTTTAATGAGTTAACCGTCTCCGGAGTAATATGCGTCATACCCTTCCCCACAGAACCCTCAATACAACAAAAATCGCTAAATGTTCCCAGTAAATAGAAAAAAAAATTAAGAAGAAGGAAATAGCGAATGTAAAGCTATTATTATGCCTGGGATACGAAAAAATGGAAATGGAATCGAATTTAGAACTTCCTAAGGCGATTTCTCGGGGAAACAGAAGCGGAAAATCGCAAATTAGAGGGTCTTAGAGAAGAAATTCGGCTAAAATCTCGACAGCTCATTGCGGAGTAATGAGTCTCGTTCGTTTGCCCGTTTAAAATCAAATTAGGCTACAATTTTGTCCAAATCCGGCAGTGCCCGAGCTACGTTGATTTCACATGTCTTATCTGGTCCCGATCGAAATTCAGATGATTTGAGCCGAAAATTTTTTGTCAACAAGTAATCAAAAATAGAAAAACACGAAAAGGGGTGCAACACGAGGACTTCCCAGGGGGTCACCCAACCTAGTACTGGTCTCACCCAAGCATGCTTAAATTCGGAGTTCTGATGGGATCCGGTGCATTAGTGCCGGTATGATCGCACCCGACATTGTGTGGTATGTTTATTCTTATATCCCTCGAGTAAGTGTGGAGCGGGCGGCGATGGACAACATGCGGCACTACTCTCGCCCAATCAGAACCTTGAAGTTAAGCGATCAGGCGCGATGGCAGAGCTAGGATGGGTGACCTCCCTGGGAAGTCCTCGTGTCGCGACCGTTTAAGTAAATTATAGCTAAAACAGTCGAAATAATTGTTTTTAATGAGTTAACCGTCTCACGAGTAATCTGCGTCATACCCTTCCGCACAGAACCAGCTCACGACAACAAAAATCGCTAAATGTTCCAAGAAAATAGGAAAAAAAAATTAGAAGAAGAAAATAGCGAATGTAAAGCTATTATTATGCCTGGTATACGATAAAATGGAACCGGAATCGAATGTCGGACTTCTTAAACGGATTTCTTGAGGAAACAGAAGCTTAAGAGTAGCGGAAAATCGCAAATTAGATGGTCTTAGAGAAGGAATTCAGATAAAATCTCGCCATCTCATTGCGGAGTAATGAGTCTAGTTCGTTTGTCCGTTTACTATCAAATTAGGCTACAATTTTGTCCAAATCTGGCTGTGCCCGAGCTACATTGATTTCAAATGTCTTATCTGGTCCCGATCGAAATTCAGATCATTTGAGCCGAAAATTGTTTGTCAACAAATAAACAAAAATAGAAAAACACGAAAAGGGATGCAACACGAGGACTTCCCAGGGGGTCAACCATCCTAGTACTGGTCTCACCCAAACACGCTTAACTATATAGTTCTGATGAGATCCGGTGCATTAGTGCTGGTATGATCGCACCCGACATTGAGTGGTATGTTTATTGTTATATCCCTCGAGTACGTGTGGAGCGGGCCGCGATGGACAACACGCGGCACTGCTCTCGCCAAATCAGAACCATGAAGTTAAGCGTTCTGGCGCGATGGCAGAGCTAGGATGGGTGACCTCCCTGGGAAGTCCTCGTGTCGCGACCGTTTACGTAAATTATGGCTAAAACAGTCGAAATAATTGTTTTTAATGAGTTAACTGTCTCCGGAGTAATTTGCGTCATACCCTTCCGCACAGAACCGGCTCAAGAAAACAAAAATCGTTAAATGTTCCCAAAAAATAGAAAAAAAATAAGAAGAAGAAAATAGCGAATGTAAAGCTATTATTATGCCTGGGATACGATAAAATGGAACCGGAATCGAATCTAGAACTTCCTAAGCAGATTTTTCAAGGAAACGGAAGCTTAACAGAAGCGGAAAATCGCAAATTAGAGGGTCTTAGAGAAGGAATTCGGCAAAAATCTCGCCAGCTCATCGAGAGAATGAGTCTCGTTCGTTTGCCCGTTTACAATAAAATTAACCTACAATTTTGTCCAAATCCGGCAGTGCCCGAGCTACGTTTATTTCACATGTCTTATCTTGTCCCGATCGAGATTCAGATGATTTGAGCCGAAAATTGTCTGTCAAAAAAATAATCAAAAATAGAAAAACACGAAAAGGGATGCAACACGAGGACTTCCCAGGGGGTCACTCATCCTAGTGTTGCTCTCACCCAAGCACGCTTAGCTTCGGAGTTCTGATGGGATCCGGTGCATTAGTGCTGGTATGATCGCTCCCGACATTTAGTGGGATGTTTATTCTTATATCCCTTGAGTATGTGTGGCGCGAGCTGCGATGGACAACACGCGGCACTGCTCTTGCCCAATCAGAACCATGAAGTTAAGCGTTCTGGCGCGATGGCAGAGCTAGGATGGGTGACCTCCCTCGGAAGTCCTCCTGTCGCGACCGTTTACGTAAATTATAGCTAAAACAATCGAAATAATTGTTTTTAATGAGTTAACCGTTTCCGGAGTAATCTGCGTCATACCCTTCCGCACAGAACCGGCTCAAGAAAACAAAAATCGTTAAATGTTCCTAGAAAATAGAAAAAAAAATAAGAAGAAGAAAATAGCGAATGTAAAGCTATTATTATGCTTGGGATACGATAAAATGGAACCGAAATCGAATTTAGAACTTCCTAAGCAGATTTCTCGAGGAAACGGAAGCTTAACAGAAGCTTAAAATCGCAAATTAGAGGGTCTTAGAGAAGAAACTCGGCTAAAATTTCGCCAGCTCATTGCGGAGTAATGAGTCTCGTTTGTTTGCCCGTTTACAATCAAATTAGGCTACAAATTTGTCTAAATCCGGCAGTGCCCGAGCTACGTTGATTTCACATGTCTTATCTGGTCCGATCGAGATCCAAAAATCGTCTGTTACTAATTAATCAAAAATAGAAAAACACGAAAAAGGGTGCAGCACGAAAATTTCCCAGGGGGTCACTCATCCTAGTACTGCTCTCGCCCAAGCATGCTTAACTTCGGAGTTCTGATGGGATCCGGTGCATTAGTGCGAGTATGATCGCACCCGACATTGAGTGGGATGTTTATTCTCATATCCCTCGAGTACGTGTGGAGCGGGAGGCGATGGACAACACGCAGCACTGCTTTCGCCCAATCAGAACAATGACGTTAAGCGTTCTGGCGCGATGGCAGAGCTAGGATGGGTGACCTCCCAGGGAAGTCCTCGTGTCGCGACCGTTTAAGTAAATTATAGCTAAAACAGTCGAAATAATTGTTTTTAATGAGTTAACCGTCTCCGGAGTAATCTGCTTCATACCCTTCCGCACAGAACCGGCTCAAGAAAACAAAAATCGTTAAATGTTCCCCAAAAATAGAAAAAAAAAATAAAAAGAAGAAAATAGCGAATGTAAAGCTATTATTATGCCTGGGATACGATAAAGTGGAACCGGAATCGAATTTCGGACTACCTAAACGGATTTCTCGAGGAAACGAAAGCTTATAAGAAGCGGAAAATCGCAAATTAGAGGGTCTTAGAGAAGGAATTCGGCTAAAATCTCGCCAGCTCATTGCGGAGTAATGAGTCTCGTTCGTTTGTCCGTTTACAATCAAATTAGCCTACAATTTTGTCCAAATTTGGCAGTGCCGGAGCTACGTTGATTTCACGTGTCTTATCTGTTCCCGATCGTGTTTCAGATGATTTGAGCCAAAAATCGTCTCTCAACAAGTAATCAAAAATAGAAAAAACACGAAAAGGGGTGCAACACGAGGACTTCCCAGGGGATCACCCATCCTATTACTGGTCTCGTCCAAGAACGCTTAACTTCGGAGTTCTGATGGGATCCGGTGCATTAGTGCTGGTATGATCGCTCCCGACATTGAGTGGGATGTTTGCTCTTATATCACTCGAGTACGTGTGGCGCGAGCGGCGATGGACAACACGCGGCACTACTCTCGCCCAATCAGAACAATGTAATTAAGCGTTCTGGCGCGATGGCAGAGCTAGGATGGGTGACCTCCCTCGGAAGTCCTCCTGTCGCGACCATTTACGTAAATTATAGCTAAAACAATCGAAATAATTGTTTTTAATGAGTTAACCGTTTCCAGAGTCATCTGCGTCATACCCTTCCGCACAGAAACAGCTCACGACAACAAAAATCGCTAAATATTCCCAGAAAATAGAAAAAAAAATAAGAAGAAGAAAATAGCAAATGTAAAGCTATTATTATGCCTGGAGTACGATAAAATGGAACCAGAATCGAATTTAGAACTTCCTAAGCGGATTTCTCGAGGAAACGGAAATTTAACAAAAGCGGAAAATCGCAAATTAGAGGGTTTTAGAGAAGGAATTCGGCTAAAATCTCGCTAGCTCATTGCGGAGTAATGAGTCTCGTTCATTTGCTCGTTTACAATCAAATTAGCCTACAATTTTGTCCAAATCCGGCAGTGCCCGAGCTACGTTGATTTTACATGTCTTATCAAGTCTTGATCGAGATTCAGATGATTGAGCCGAAAATTGTCTGTCAACAAGTAATCAAAAATAGAAAAACACGAAAAGGGGTGAAACACGAGGACTTCCCAGGGGGTCAACCATCCTAGTACTGCTCTTGCCCAAGCACGCTTAACTTCGTGTTGTTATGATCGCCCAATCTCTGTCAACAAGTTATGATTGGATCCAATGCATTAGTGCTGGTATGATCGCACCCAAAGTTGAGTGGGATGTTTATTCCTGTATCCCTCGAGTACGTGTGGAGCGGTGGCGATGGACAACACGCGGCACTGCTCTCGCCCAATCAAAACCATGAAGTTAAGCGTTCTTGCGCGATGGAAGAGCAAGAAATGGTGACCTCCCTGGGAAGGCCTCGTGTCGCGACCGTTTACTTAAATTATGGATAAAACAGTCGAAATAATTCTTTTTAATGAGTTAACCGTCTCCTGAGTAATATGCGCCATACCCTTCCGCACAGAACCTGCTCAAGACTACAAAAATTGCTAAATGTTCCAAGAAAATAGAAAAAAAAAAAGAAGAAGAAAATAGCGAATGTAAAGCTATTATTATGCCTAGTATACGATAAAATGGAACCGGAATCGAATTTCGGACTTTCTAACCGGATTTCTCGAGGAAATGGAAGCTTAACAGAAGGGGAAAATCGCAAATTAGAGGGTCTTACAGAAGGAATTCGGCAAAAATCTCGCCAGCTCATTGCGGAGTAATGAGTCTCGTTCGTTTGCTCGTTTACAATAAAATTAGGCTAAAATTTTGTCCAAATCCGGAAGTGTCCGAGCTACGTTGATTTCACATGTCTTATCTGGTCCCGATCGTGATTCAGATGATTTGAGCCGAAAATCGTCTGTCAAAAAATAATCAAAAATAGAAAAACACGAAAAGGGGTGCAACACGAGGACTTCCCAGGGGGTCACTCATCCTAGTGCTGCTCTCGGCCAAGCACGCTTAGCTTCGGAGTTCTGATGGGATCCGGTGCATTAGTGCTGGTATGATCGCTCCCGACATTTAGTGGGATGTTTATTCTTATATCCCTTGAGTACGTGTGGCGCGAGCTGCGATGGACAACACGCGGCACTGCTCTTGCCCAATCAGAACCATGAAGTTAAGCGTTCTGGCGCGATGGCAGAGCTAGGATGGGTGACCTCCCTCGGAAGTCCTCCTGTCGCGACCGTTTAGTAAATTATAGCCTTAACAGTCGAAATAATTGTTTTTAATGAGTTAACCGAATGTAAAGCTATTATTATGCCTGGGATACGATAAAATGGAACCGGAATCGAATTTCGGACTTCATAAACGGAATTCTCGAGGAAACAGAAACTTAGCCTCCAATTTTTTCCAAATCCGGCAGTGCCCGAGCTACGTTAATTTGACATGTCTTATCTGGTCCTGATCGAGATTCAGATGATTTGAGCCGAAAATCTCTGTCAACAAGTAATCAAAAATAGAAAAACACGAAAAGGGGTGCGACACGAGGATTTCCAAGGGGGTCACCCATCCTAGTACTGCTCTCGCCCTAGCACGCTTAACTTCGGAGTTCTGATGGGATCCGGTGCATTAGTGCTGGTATGATCGCACCCGACATTGAGTGGGATGTTTATTTTTATATCCCTCGAGAACGTGTGGAGCGGCGGCGATGGACAACACGCGGCACTGCTTCCGCCCAATCAGAACCATAAAGTTAAGCGTTCTGGCGCGATGGCAGAGCTAGGATGGGTGACCTCCCTGGGAAGCCCATATGTCGCGACCGTTTACTTAAATTATAGATAAAACAATCGAAATAATTGTTTTTAATGAGTTAACCATCTCCAGAGTAATATGCGTCATACCCTTCCCCACAGAACCCTCAAGACAACAAAAATCACTAAATGTTCAGAGTAAATAGAAAAAAAATTAAGAAGAAATAAATAGCGAATGTAAAGCTATTATTTTGCATGGGATACAATAAAATGGAACCGGAATCGAATTTAGAACTTCCTAAGCGGATTTCTCGAGGAAACGGAAGCGGAAAATCACAAATTAGAGAGTCTTAGAGAAGAAATTCGGCTAAAATCTCGACTACTCATTGCGGAGTAATGAGTCTCGTTCGTTTGCCCGTTTACAATCAAATTAGGCTACGATTTTGTCCAAATCCGGCTGTGCCAGAGCTACGTTGATTTTACATGTCTTATCTGGTCCCGATCGATATTCAGATGATTTGAGCCGAAAATTGTCTGTTAACAAGTAATCAAAAATAGAAAAACACGAAAAGGGGAGCAACACGAGGACTTCCCAGGGGGTCACCTATCCTAGTACTAGTCTCACCCAAGCACGCTTAACTTCGGAGTTCTGATGGGATCCGGTGCATTAGTGCTGGTATGATCAAACCTGACATTGAGTGGTATGTTTATTCTTATATCCCTCGAGTACGTGTGGAGCAGGCGGCGATGGACAAAATGCGGCACTGCTCTCGCCCAATTAGAACCATGAAGTTAAGCGTTCTGGCGCGATGGCAGAGCTAGGATGGGTTACCTCCCTGGGAAGTCCTCGTGTCGCGATCGTTTACGTAAATTATAGCTAAAATAGTCGAAATAATTTTTTTTAATGAGTTAAGCGTCTCCGGAGTGATCTGCGTCATACCCTTCCGCACAGAACATGCTCACGACAACAAAAACCGCTAAATGATCCAAGAAAATAGGGAAAAAAAATTAGAAGAAGAAAATAGCGAATATAAAGATATTATTATGCCTGGGATACGATAAAATGGAACCAGAATCGAATTTTGGACTTCCTAAACGGATTTCTCGAGGAATGAGTCTCGTTCGTTTGCCCGTTTACAATCAAATTAGGCTACAATTTTGTCCAAATCTGGATGTGCCCGAGCTACGTTGATTTCACATGTCTTATCTGGTCCCGATCGAAATTCAGATGATTTATGCCGAAAATTGTTTGTGAACAAGTAATCAAAAATAGAAAAATACGAAAAGGCTTGAAACACGAGAACTTCCCAGGGGATCACCCATCCTAGTACTGGTCTCACACAAGAACGCTTAACTTCAGAATTCTGATGGGATCCGGTGCATTAGTGCTTGTATGATCGCACCCGACATTTAGTGGTATGTTTATTATTATATCCCTCGAGTACGTGTGGAGCGGGCGGCGATGGACAACACGCGGCACTGCTCTCGTCCAATCAGAACCATGAAGTTAAGCGTTCTGGCCCGATGGCAGAGCTATGATGGGTGAACACCCATGGAAGTCTTCGTGTCGCGACCGTTTACGTTAATTATGGCTAAAACAGTCGAAATAATTGTTTTATTGAGTTAACCTTTTCCGGAGTAATCGACGTCATGCCCTTCCGCACAGAACCGGCTCACGACAACAAAAATCGCTAGATGTTCCAAAAAAATAGAAAAAAAAAATAAAAAGAAGAAAGTAGCGAATGTAAAGCTATTATTATGCCTGGGATACTATGAAATGGAACCGGAATCGAATTTAGAACTTCCTAAGCAGATTTCTCGAGGAAACGGAAGCTTAACAGAAGCGGAAAATCGCAAATTAGAGGGTCTTAGAGAAGGAATTCGGCTAAAATCTCGCCAGCTCATTGCGGAGAATGAGTCTCGTTCGTTTGCCCGTTTACAATCAAATTAGCCTAAAATTTTGTCTAAATCTGGAAGTGCCCGAGCTACGTTTATTTCACGTCTTATCTGGTCCCGATCGAGATTCAGATGATTTGAGCCGAAAATCGTCTGTCAACAAATAATCAAAAATAGAAAAACACGAAATGGGGTGCAAAACGAGAACTTCCCATGGGGTCACCCATCCTAGTACTGGTCTCACCCAAGCACGCTTAACTTCAGAGTTCTGATGGGATACGGTGCATTAGTGCTGGTATGATCGCACCCGACATTGAGTGGGATGTTTGTTCTTATATCCCTCGAGTACGTGTGGCGCGAGAGGTGATGGAAAACACGCGGCATTGCTCTCGCCCAATCAGAACCATGAAGTTAAGCGTTCTGGCGTGATGGCAGAGCTAGGATGGGTGACCTCCCTGTGAAGTCCTCGTGTCTCGACCGTTTACGTAAATTATAGCTAAAACAGTCGAAATAATTTTTTTAATGAGTTAACCGTCTCCGGAGTAATCTGCGTCATACCCTTCCGCACAGAACCGGCTCACGACAACAAAAATTGCTAAATGTTCCCAAAATATAGAAAAAAAATAAGAAGAAGAAAGCAGCGAATGTGAAGCTATTATTATGCCTGGGATACGATGGAATGGAACCGGAATCAAATTTCGGACTTCCTAAGTAGATTTCTCGAAGAAACGGAAGCTTAACAGAAGCGGAAAATCGCAAATTATAGGGTCTTATTGAAGGAATTCGGCTAAAATCTCGCCAGCTCATTGCGGAGTAATGAGTCTCATTCGTTTGCCCGTTTACAATCAAATTAGGCTACAATTTTGTCAAAATCCGGCAGTGGCCGAGCTACGTTTATTTCACATGGCTTATCTGGTCCGATCGAGATTCAGAAGATTTGAGCCAAAAATCGTCTGTTACTAATTAATCAAAAATAGAAAAACACGCGGCACTGCTTTCGCCTAATCAGAACCATGACGTTAAGCATTCTGGCGCGATGGCAAGCTAGGATGGATGACCTCCATGGAAAGTCCTCGTGTCGCGACCGTTTACGTAAATTATTGCTAAAACAGTCGAAATAATTGTTTTTAATGAGTTAACCGTCTCCGGAGTAATCTGCGGCATACCCTTCCGCACAGAACCGGATCAAAAAAACAAAAATCGTTAAATGTTTCCAGAAAATAGAAAAAAAATAAGAAGAAGAAAATAGCGAATGTAAAGCTATTATTATGCATGAGATACGATAAAATGGAACCGGAATTGAATTTCAGACTACCTTAACGGATTTCTCGAGGAAACGGAAGCTTAACAGAAGCGGAAAATCGCAAATTAGAGGGTCTTAGAGAATGAATTCGGCTAAAATCTTGCCAGCTCATTGCGAAGTAATGAGTCTCGTTCGTTTTCCCGTTTACAATCAAATTAGCCTACAATTTTGTCCAAATCCAGCAGTGCCCGAGCTACATTGATTTCACATGTATTATATGGTCCCGATCGAGATTCAGATGATTTAAGCCAAAAATCGTCTGTCAAAAAATAATCAAAAATAGAAAAACACGAAAAGGGGTGCAACACGAGGACTTCCCAGGGGGTCACTCATCCTAGTGCTGCTCTCGCCCAAGCACGCTTAGCTTCGGAGTTCTGATGGGATCCGGTGCATTAGTGCTGGTATGATCGCTCCCGACATTTAGTGGGATGCTTATTCTTATATCCCTTGAGTACGTGTGGCGCGAGCTGCGATGGACAACACGCGGCACTACTCTTGGCCAATCAGAACCATGAAGTTAAGCGTTCTGGCGCGATGGCAGAGCTAGGATGGGTGACCTCCCTCGGAAGTCTTCCTGTCGCGACCGTTTACGTAAATTATAGCTAAAAAATTCGAAATAATTTTTTTTAATGAGTTAACCGTTTCCAGAGTCATCTGCGTCATACCCTTCCGCAGAGAACCGGCTCACGACAACAAAAATCGCTAAATATTCCCAGAAAATAGAAAAAAAATAAGAAGAAGAAACTAGCGAATGTAAATCTATTATTATGCCTAAGAAATGATAAAATGGAACCAGAATGGAATTTAGAACTTCCTAAGCGGATTTCTCGAGGAAACGGAAACTTAACAAAAGCGGAAAATTGCAAATTAGAGGGCTTTAGAGAAGGAATTCGGCTAAAATCTCACCAGCTCATTGCGGAGTAATGAGTCTCGTTTGTTTGCAAGTTTACAATCAAATTAGGCTTCAATTTTGTCCAAATTCGGCAGTGCCCGAGCTACGTTGATTTCACATGTCTTATCTTGTCCCGATCGTGATTCAGATGATTTGAGCCGAAAATCGTCTGTCAACAAGTAATCAAAAATAGAAAAACACGAAAAGGGGTGTAACACGAGGATTTCACAGGGGTCACCCATCCTAGTACTGGTCTCGCCCACGCACGCTTAACTTCGAAGTTCTGATGGGATACGGTGCATTAGTGCTGGTATGATCGCACCCAACATTGAGTGGATGTTTATTCTTATATCCCTCGACTACGTGTGGAGCAGGCGGCGATGGACAACACGCGGCACTACTCTTGGCCAATCAGAACCATGAAGTTAAGCGTTCTGGCGCGATGGCAGAGCTAGGATGGGTGACCTCCCTCGGAAGTCTTCCTGTCGCGACCGTTTACGTAAATTATAGCTAAAAAAGTCGAAATAATTTTTTTTAATGAGTTAACCGTTTCCGGAGTCATCTGCGTCATACCCTTCCGCAGAGAACCGGCTCACGACAACAAAAATCGCTAAATATTCCCAGAAAATAGAAAAAAAATAAGAAGAAGAAAATAGCGAATGTAAATCTATTATTATGCCTAAGAAATGATAAAATGGAACCAGAATGGAATTTAGAACTTCCTAAGCGGATTTCTCGAGGAAACGGAAACTTAACAAAAGCGGAAAATTGCAAATTAGAGGGCTTTAGAGAAGGAATTCAGCTAAAATCTCGCCAGCTCATTGCGGAGTAATGAGTCTCGTTCGTTTGTCAGTTTACAATCAAATTAGGCTACAATTTTGTCCAAATCCGACAGTGCCCGAGCTACGTCAATTTCACATTCCTTATCTGGTCCCGATCGAGATTCAGATGATTTGAGCCGAAAATCGTCTGTCAACAAGTAATCAAAAATAGAAAAACACGAAAAGGGGTGCAACACGAGGATTTCACAGGGGTCACCCATCCTAGTACTGGTCTCACCCACGCACGCTTAACTTCGGAGTTCTGATGGGATCCGGTGCATTAGTGCTGGTATGATCGCACTCGAAATTGAGTGGGATGTTTATTCTTATACCCCTCGAGTACGTGTGGCGCGAGAGGTGATGGAAAACACGCGGCACTGCTCTCGCCCAATGAGAACCATGAAGTTAAGCGTTCTGGCGTGATTGCAGAGATAGGATGGGTGACCTCCCTGTGAAGTCCTCGTGTCTCGAACGTTTACGTAAATTCAAGCTAAAACAGTCGAAATAATTTTTTTAATGAGTTAACCGTCTCCGGAGTAATCTGCGTCATACCCTTCCGCACAGAACCGGCTCACGACAACAAAAATTGCTAAATGTTCCCAGAATATAGAAAAAAAAATAGGAAGAAGAAAGCAGCGAATGTGAAGCTATTATTATGCCTGGGATACGATGAAATGGAACCGGAATCGAATTTAGAACTTCCTAAGCGGATTTCTCGAGGAAACGGAAGCTTAACAGAAGCGGAAAATCGCAAATTAGGGGGTCTTAGAGAAGGAATTCGGCTAAAATCTCGCCAGCTCATTACCGAGTAATGAGTCTCGTTCGTTTGCCTGTTTACAATCAAATTAGGCTACAATTTTTTCAAAATCCGTCAGTGCCCGAGCTACGTTGATTTCACATGTCTTATCTGGTCCGATCGAGATTCAGAAGATTTGAGCCAAAAATCGTCTGTTACTAATTAATCAAAAATAGAAAAACACGCGGCACTGCTTTCGCCCAATCAGAACCATGACGTTAGGCGTTCTGGCGCGATGGCAGAGCTAGGATGGATGACCTCCATGGAAATTCCTCGTGTTGCGACCGTTTACGTAAATTATTGCTAAAACAGTCGAAATAATTGTTTTTAATGAGTTAACCGTCTCCGGAGTAATCTGCGGCATACCCTTCCGCACAGAACCGGCTCAAGAAAACAAAAGTCGTTTAATGTTCCCTGAAAATAGAAAAAAAAATAAGAAGAAGAAAATAGCGAATGTAAAGCTATTATTATGCCTGGGATACGATAAAATGGAACCGGAATCGAATTTCAGACTACATAAACGGATTTCTCGAGGAAACGGAAGCTTAAAAGAAGCGGAAAATCGCAAATTAGAGGGTCTTAGCGAATGAATTCGGCTAAAATCTTGCCAGCTCATTGCAGAGTAATGAGTCTCGTTCGTTTGCCCGTTTACAATCAAATTGGCCTACAATTTTGTCCAAATCCGACAGTGCCGGAGCTACGTTGATTTCACATGTCGTATCTGGTCCCGATCGTGATTCAGATGATTTGAACCGAAAATCGCACGTCAACAAGTAATCAAAAATAGAAAAGGGGTGCAACACGAGGACTTCCCAGGGGATCACCCACCCTATTACTGGTCTCGCCCAAGCACACTTAACTTCGGAGTTCTGATGGGATCCGGTGCATTAGTGCTGGTATGATCGCTCCCGACATTGAGTGGGATGTTTATTCTTATATCCCTTGAGTACGTGTGGCGCGAGCGGCGATGGACAACACGCGGCACTGCTCTTGCCCAATCAGAACCATGAAGTTAAGCGTTCTGGCGCGATGGCAGAGCTAGGATGGGTGACCTCCCTCGGAAGTCCTCCTGTCGCGACCGTTTACGTAAATTATAGCTAAAACAGTCGAAATAATTGTTTTGAATGAGTTAACCGTTTTCGGAGTCATCTGCGTCATACCCTTCCGCAGAGAACCGGCTCACGACAACAAAAATCGCTAAATATTCCCAGAAAATAGAAAAAAAAAATAAGAAGAAGAAAATAGCGAATGTAAATCTATTATTATGCCTGGGAAACGATAAAATGGAATCGGAATGGAATTTAGAACTTCCTAAGCGGATTTCTCGAGGAAACGGAAACTTAACAAAAGCGGAAAATTGCAAATTAGAGGGCTTTAGAGAAGGAATTCGGCTAAAATCTCACCAGCTCATTGCGGAGTAATGAGTCTCGTTTGTTTGCCAGTTTACAATCAAATTAGGCTTCAATTTTGTCCAAATTCGGCAGTGCCCGAGCTACGTTGATTTCACATGTCTTATCTTGCCCGATCGTGATTCAGATGATTTGAGCCGAAAATCGTCTGTCAACAAGTAATCAAAAATAGAAAAACACGAAAAGGGGTGTAACACGAGGATTTCACAGGGGTCACCCATCCTAGTACTGGTCTCGCCCACGCACGCTTAACTTCGAAGTTCTGATGGGATACGGTGCATTAGTGCTGGTATGATCGCACCCAACATTGAGTGGATGTTTATTCTTATATCCCTCGACTACGTGTGGAGCAGGCGGCGATGGACAACACGCGGCACTGCTCTTGCCCAATCAGAACCATGAAGTTAAGCGTTCTGGCGCGATGGCAGTGCTAGGATGGGTGACCTCCCTGGGAAGTCATCGTGTCGCGACCTTTTACGTAAATTATGGCTAAAACAGTCGAAATAATTGTTTTTAATGAGTTAACCATCTCCAGAGTGATCTGCGTCATACCGTTTCGCACAGAACCGGCTCACGACAACAAAAATCGCTAAATGTTCCCAGAAAATAGAAAAAAAATAAAAAGAAGAAAACAGCAAATGTAAAGCTATTATTATGCCTGGGATACGATAAAATGGAACCGTAATCGAATTTAGAACTTCCTAAGCGGATTTCTTGAGGAAACAGAAGCTTAACAGAAGCGTAAAATCGCAAATTAGAGGTCTTAGAGAAGGAATTCGGCTAAAATCTCGCCAGCTCATTGCGGAGTAATGAGTCTCGTTCGTTTGCCCGTTTACAATCGAATTAGCCTACAATTTTGTCCAAATCCGGCAGTGCCCGAGCTACGTTGATTTCATATGTCTTATCTGGTCCCGATCGAGATTCTGATGATTTGAGCCAAAAATCGTCTGTCAACAAGTAATCAAAAATAGAAAAACACGAAAACGGGTGCAACACGAGGATTTCCCAGGTGGTCACCCATCCTAGTACTGGTCTGAACCAAGCATGCTTAAATTCGGAGTTCTGATGGGATCCGGTGCATTAGTGCTGGTATGATCGCACCCGACATTGAGTGGAATGTTTATTCTTATATCCTTCGAGTACGTGTGGAGCGGGCATCGATGGACAACACGCATCACCGCTCTCGCCCAATCAGAACCATGAAGTTAAGCGTTCTGGCGCGATGGCAGGGCTAGGATGGGTGACCTCCCAGTGAAGTCCTCGTGTCTCGACCGTTTACGTAAATTATTGCTAAAAAAGTCGAAATAATTTTTTTTAATGAGTTAACCATCTCGGGAGTGATCTGCGTCATACCCATCCGCACAGAACGGACTCACGACAAAAAAATCGCTAAATGTTCCCAGAAAATAGTAAAAAAAATAAGAAGAAGAAAATAGCGAATGTAAAGCTATTATTATGCATGAGATACGATAAAATGGAACCGGAATCGAATCTCGGACTTCCTAAGCGGATTTCTCGAGGAAACGGAAGTTTAACAGAAGCGGAAAATCGCAAATTAGAGGGTCTTAGAGAATGAATTCGGCTAAAATCTCGCCAGCTCATTGCGGAGTAACGAGTCTCGTTCGTTTGCCAGTTTACAATAAAATTAGGCTTCAATTTTGTCCAAATCCTGCAGTGCTCGTGCTACGTTGATTTCACATGTATTATCTGGTCCCGATCGTGATTAAGATGATTTGAACCGAAAATCGTCTGTCAACAAGTAATCAAAGATAGAAAAAACACGAAAAGAGGTGCAACACGGGGACTTCCCAGGGGATCACCCACCCTATTACTGGTCTCGCCCAAGCACGCTTAACTTCGGAGTTCTGATGGGATCCGGTGCATTAGTGCTGGTATGATCGCTCCCGACATTGAGTGGGATATTTATTCTTATATCCATTGAGTACGTGTGGCGCGAGCGGCGATGGACAACACGCGGAGCTAGGATGGGTGACCTCCCTCGGAAGTCCTCCTGTCGCGACCGTTTACGTAAATTATAGCTAAAACAGTCAAAATAATTGTTTTTAATGAGTTAACCGTTTCCGGAGTCATCTGCGTCATACCCTTCCGCAGAGAACCGGCTCACGACAACAAAAATCGCTAAATATTCCCAGAAAATAGAAAAAAAAAATAAGAAGAAGAAAATAGCGAATGTAAATCTATTATTATGCCTGGGAAACGATAAAATGGAACCGGAATGGAATTTAGAACTTCCTAAGCGGATTTCTCGAGGAAACGGAAACTTAACAAAAGCAGAAAATCGCAAATTAGAGGGTTTTAGAAAAGGAATTCGGCTAAACTCTCGCCAGCTCATTGCGGAGTAATGAGTCTCGTTCGTTTGCCAGTTTGCAATCAAATTAAGCTTCAATTTTGTCCAAATCCGGCAGTGCCCGAGCTACGTTGATTTCACATGTCTTATCTGGTCCCGATCGTGATTCAGATGATTTGAGCCGAAAATCGTCTGTCAACAAGTGATCAAAAATAGAAAAACACGAAAAGGGGTGTAACACGATGATTTCACAGGGGTCACCCATCCTAGTACTGGTCTCACCCACGCACGCTTAACTTCGGAGTTCAGATGGGATACGGTGCATTAGTGCTGTTATGATCGCACCCAACATTGAGTGGGATGTTAATTCTTATATCCCTCGATTACGTGTGGAGCAGGCGGCGATGGACAACACGCGGCACTGCTCTTGCCCTATCAGAACCATGAAGTTAAGCGTTCTGGCGCGATGGCAGAGCTAGGATGGGTGACCTCCCTGGGAAGTCCTCGTGTCGCGACCGTTTACGTAAATTATGGCTAAAACAGTCGAAATAATTGTTTTTAATGAGTTAACCGTCTCCGGAGTGATCTGCGTCATACCGTTCCGCACATAACCGGCTCACGACAACAAAAATCGCTAAATGTTCCCAGAAAATAGGAAAAAAAAATGAAGAAGAAAACAGCGAATGTAAAGCTATTATTATGCCTGGGATACGATAAAATGGAACCGAAATCGAATTTAGAACTTCCTAAGCGGATTTCTTGAGGAAACAGAAGCTTAACAGAAGCGTAAAATCGCAAATTAGAGGTCTTAGAGAAGGAATTCGGCTAAAATCTCGCCAGCTCATTGCGGAGTAATGAGTCTCGTTCGTTTGCCCGTTTACAATCGAATTAGCCTACAATTTTATCCAAATCCGGCAGTGCCCGAGCTACGTTGATTTCACATGTCTTATCTGGTCCCGATCGAGATTATGATGATTTGAGCGAAAAATCGTCTGTCAACAAGTAATCAAAAATAGAAAAACACGAAAACGGGTGCAACACGAGGATTTCCCAGGTGGTCACCCATCCTAGTACTGGTCTCACCCAAGCATGCTTAACTTCGGAGTTCTGATGGGATCCGGTGCATTAGTGCTGGTATGATCGCACCAGACATTGAGTGGAATGTTTATTCTTATATCCTTCGAGTACGTGTGGAGCGGGCATCGATGGACAACACGCGGCACCGCTCTCGCCCAATCAGAACCATGAAGTTAAGCGTTCTGGCGCGATGGCAGGGCTAGGATGGGTGACCTCCCGGTGAAGTCCTCGTGCCTCGATCGTTTACGATAAAATGGAACCGAAATCGAATTTCGAACTTACTAAGCGGATTTCTCGAGGAAACGGAAGCTTAACAAAAGCGGAAAATCGCAAATTAGAGAGTCTTTGAGAAAGAATTCGGCTAGGATGGGTGACCTCCCTGGGAAGACCTCGTGTCGCGACCGTTTACGTATATTATGGATAAAACAGTCGAAATAATTGTTTTTAATGAGTTAACCGTCTCCTGAGTAATCTGCATCATACCCCCTTCCGTACAGAACCGGCTCACGACAACAAAAATCGATAAATGTTCCCACAAAATAGAAAAAAAATAAGAAGAAGAAATAACGAATGTAAAGCTATTATTATGCCTGAGATACGATAAAATGGAACCGGAATCGAATTTAGAACTTCCTAAGCGGATTTCTCGAGGAAACGGAATCTTAACAGAAGCGGTAAATCGCAAATTAGAGGGTCTTAGAGAAGGAATTCGGCTAAAATCTCGTCAGCTCATTACGTAGTAATGAGTCTCGTTCGTTTGCCCGTTTACAATCAAATTAGCCTACAATTTTGTCTAAATCCGGCACTGCCCGAGCTACGTTGATTTCTCATGTCTTGTCTGGTCCCGATCCAGATTCAGATGATTTGAGCCAAAAATCGTCTGTCAACAAGTAATCAAACATAGAAAAACACGAAAAGGGGTGCAATACGAGGACTTTCTAGGGGGTCACCCATCTTAGTACTGCTCTCTCCCAAGCACGCTTAACTTCGGAGTTATGATGGGATCCGGTGCATTAGTGCTGGTATGATAGCACCCGACATTGAGTAGGATGTTTATTCTTATATCCCTCGAGTACGTGTGGAGCGGGCGGCAATGGACAACACGCGGCACTGCTCTCGCCCAGTAGGAACCATGAAGTTAAGCGTTCTTGCGCGATGGCAAAGAGCTAGGATGGGTGTCCTCCTTTGGAAGTACTCGTGTCGCGACCGTTTACGTAAATTATGGATAAAGCAGTCGAAATAATTGTTTTTAATGAGGTCACCGTCTCCGGAGTAATCTACGTAATACCCTTCCGCACAGAACCGGCTCACGACAACAAAAATCTCTAAGTATTCCCAGAAAATAGAAAAAAAATAAGAAGAAAAAAATAGCAAATGTAAAGCTATTATTATGCCTGGGATAAGATAAAATGGAACCGGAATCGAATTTGGACTTCCTAAGCGGATTTCTCGAGGAAACGGAAGCTTAACAAAAGCGAAAACTCGCAAATTAGAGGGTTTTAGAGAAGAAATTCGGCTAAAATCTCGGCAGCTCATTGCGGAGTAATGAGTCTCGTTCGTTTTCCCGTTTACAATCAAATTAGGCTACAATTTTGTCCAAATCCGGCAGTGCCCGAGCTACGTTGATTACACATGTCTTATCTGGTCCCGATCGAGATTCAGATGATTTGAGCCGAAAATCGTCTGTCAACAAGTAATCAAAAATAGAAAAACACGAAAAGGGGTGCAACACGAGGACTTCCCAGGGGGTCACCCAATCTAGTACTGCTCTCGCCCAAGCACGCTTAACTTCGCAGTTCTGATGGGATCCGGGGCATTAGTGCTGGTATGATGGCACCGGACATTGAGTGGGATGTTTATTCTTATATCCCTCGAGTACGTGTGGAGCGGGCGGCGATGGACAACACGCGGCAGTACTCTCGCCCAATCAGAACCATGAAGTTAGCGTTCTGGAGCGATGGCAGAGCTAGGATGGGTGACCTCCCTGGGAAGTCCTCGTATCGCGACCGTTTACGTAAATTATGGCTAAAACAGTCGAAAAAATTGTTTTTAATGAGTTAACCGTCTCCGGAGTAATCTGCGTCATACCCTTCAGTACAGAACCGGTTCACGACAACAAAAATCGCTAAATGATCCCAGAAAATAGTAAAAAAAATAAGAAGAAGAAAATAGCGAATGTAAAGCTATTATTATGCCTGAGATACGATAAAATGGAACAGGAATCGAATTTCGAACTTCTTAAGCGGATTTCTCGAGGAAACGAAAGCTTAACAGAAGCGGAAAATCGCAAATTAGAGGGTCTTAGAGAAGGAATTCGGCTAAATCTCGCCAGCTCATTGCGGAGTAATGAGTCTCGTTCGTTTGCCTGTTTATTATCAAATTAGCCTACAATTTTGTCCAAATCCGGTAGTGCCCGAGCTACGTTGATTTCACATGTCTTATCAGGTCACGATCGAGATTCAGATGATTTGAGCGGAAAATCGTCTGTCAACAAGTAATCAAAATAGAAAAACACGAAAAGGGGTGCAACACGAGGACTTCCCAGGGGGTCACCCATCCTAGTACTGCTCTCGCCCAAGCATGCTTTACTTCGGAGTTCTGATGGGATCCGGTGCATTAGTGCTGGTATGATCGCACCCGATATTTAGTAAGATGTTTATTCTTATATCCCTCGAGTACGTGTGGAGCAGGCGGCGATGGACAACACGCGGCACTTCTCTCGCCCAATCAGAACCATGAAGTTAAGAGTTCTGGCGCGATGGCAGAGCTCGGATGGGTGACCTCCCCGGGAAGTCCTCGTGTCGCGACCGTTTACTTAAATTATGGAAAAAATTGTCAACATAATTGTTTTTAATGAGTTAACCGTCTTCGGAGTAATCTGGGTCATACCATTCCGCACAGAACCGACTCACGACAACAAAAATCGCTAAATGTTCCCAGAAAATAGGAAAAAAATAAGAAGAAGAAAATAGCGAATGTAAAGCTTTTATTATGACTGGGATACGATAAAGTGGAACATAAATCAAATTTCGAACTTCCTAAGCGGATTTCTCGAGGAAACGGAAGCTTAACAGTAGCGGAAAATTGCAAATTAGAGGGTCTTAGAGAAGGAATTCGGCTAAAATCTCGCCAGCACATTGCGGAGTAATAAGCCTTGTTCGTTTGCCCGTTTACAATCAAATTAGGCTATAATTTTGTCCAAATCCGGCAGTGCCTGAGCTACGGATTTCACATGTCTTATCTGGTCCCGATCGAGATTCAGATGATTTGAGCCAAAAATCATCTGTCAAGAAGTAATCAAAAATAGAAAAACACGAAAAGGGGAGCAACACGAGGACTTCCCAGGGGGCCACCCAACCTAGTACTGCTCTCGCCCAAGCACGCTTAACTTCGGAGTTCTGATGGGATACGGTGAATTAGTGCTGGTATGATCGCACCGGACATTGAGTAGATGTTTATTCTTATATCCAAGAGTATGTGTGGAGGAAGGCGACGATGGACAACACGCGGCAACTGCTCTCGCCCAATCAGAACCATGAAGTTAAGCGTTCTGGCGCGATGGCAGAGAGAGGATGGGTGACCTCCCTGGGAAGACTCGTGTCGCGACCGTTTACGTAAATTATGGATAAAACAGTCGAAATAATTGTTTTTAATGAGTTAACCGTCTCCGGAGTAATCTGCGTCATACCCTTGCACAGAACCGGCTCACGACAACAAAAATCGCTAAGTTCCCAGAAAATAGAAAAAAAATAAGAAGAAGAAATAGCGAATGTAAAGCTATTATTATGCCTGGGATACGATAAAATGGAACCGGAATCGAATTTCGACTTCCTAAGCGGATTTCTCGAGGAAACGAAAGCTTAACAAAGCGGAAAATCAAATTAGAGGGTCTTAGAGAAGGAATTCGGCTAAAATCTCGTCAGCTCATTGCGAGTAATGAGTCTCGTCGTTTGCCCGTTTACAATCAAATTAGCCTACAATTTTGTCCAAATCCGGCAGTGCCCGAGCTACGTTCATTTCACATGTCTTATCTGGTCCCGATCGAGATTCAGATGATTTGAGCGAAAATCTTCTGTCAACAAGTAATCAAAAATAGAAAACACGACGAAAAGAGTGCAACACGAGGAATCTCCCAGGGGTGGCACCCCATCTTTAGCTAATGCTCCGCCCCAAGCACGTTTGAACTTCGAAATCTCTGATGGGATCCAGTGCATTAGTCGCTGGTATGATTCGCCACCCGACATTGAGTGGTATGTTGTATTCTTATATCCATTTGAGTATGTGTGGATTACGCGGGCGGCGATGGAACAACACGCGGGCACTGCTCTTCGTTCCAATTCCGAACCATGAAGGTTTACGCGTTTCTGGCGGCAATTGCAGAGCCTAGGCTGGGTGGACCTCCCTTGAAGTTTTTGTGTCGCGGACGTTTACGTAATTATGGATTTTAAACTGTCGACATAATTGTTTTTAATGAGTTTACCGTCTCGCGGAGTAATCTGGAGTCCTACCCTTCCGCACTGAACCGGCTCACCGCCAACAAAAATCGCTAAATGTTCCCTGAAAATGGAAAAAAATAATTAGAAGAAAATAGCGAATTGTAAATCTTGTTATCCATGGGATACGATAAAGTAGATCCAAAATCGAATTTCGAACCTTCCTTACGAGAATTTCGCGAAGAAACGGAAGATTAACAGAAGCGGAAAATCGCAAGTTAGAGGGTCTTAGAGAAGGAATTCTGCTAAAATATCGCTAGCTCATTGCGGAGTAATGAGTCTCGTTCGTTTGCACGCTTATAATCAATTAGGCTACAATTTTGTCCAAATCCGGCAGTGCCCGAGCTACGTTGATTTCACATGTTTATCTGGTCCCGATCGAGATAGATTCAGATGATTTTGAGCCGAAAATCGTCTGCCAACAAGTAATAAAAATAGAAAAACACGAAAAAGGGTTGCACACGAGGACTTCCCAGGGGGTCACTCATCCTAGTACTGCTCTCGCCCAAGCACGCATAACTTCGGAGTTCTGATGGGATCCAGTGCATTAGTGAAGGTTTGATCGCACCCGACATGAGTGGGATTGTTTATTCTTATATCCTTCGAGTATGTGTGGAGCCGGCGGCGATGGACAACACGCGGCATGCTCTCGCCCAATCAAACCATGAAGTTAAGCGTTCTGGCGCGATGGCAGAGCTAGGATGGGTGACCTCCCTGGAAGCCTCGTGTCGCGCGTTTACGTAAATTATGGATAAAACAGTCGAAATAATTGTTTTTAATGAGTTAACCGTCTCCGGAGTAATCTGGTCATACCCTTCCGCACAGAACCGGCTCACGACAACAAAAATCGCTAAATGTTCCCAGAAAATAGAAAAAAATAAGAAGAAGAAAATAGCGAATGTAAAGCTTTTATTATGCCTGGGATACGATAAATGGAACCAATCGAATTTCGAACTTCCTAAGCGGATTTCTCGAGGAAACGAAAGCTTAACAGAAGCGGAAAATCGCAAATTAGAGGGTCTTAGAGAAGGAATTCGGCTAAAATCTCGCAGCTCATTGCGGAGTAATGAGTCTCGTTCGTTTGCCCGTTTACAATCAAATTAGGCTACAATTTTGTCCAAATCCGGCTGTGCCCGAGCTACGTTTGATTTCAATGTCTTATCTGGTCCCGATCGAGATTCAGATGATTTGAGCCAAAAATCGTCTGTCAACAAGTAATCAAAAATCGAAAAACACGAAAAGGGGTGCAACACGAGGACTTCCCAGGGGGTCACCGCATCCTAGTACTGCTCTCGCCCAAGCACGCTTAACTTCGGAGTTCTGATGGGATCCGGTGCATTAGTGCTGGTATTATCGCACCCGACATTGAGTGGGATGTTTATTCTTATATCCCTCGAGTACTGTGGAAGCGGGCACGCGCATGGACAACACGCGGCACTGGTCTCGCCCAAATCAGAACCATGAAGTTAAGCGTTCTGGCGCGATGGCAGAGCTAGGATGGGTGACCCTCCCTCGGGAAGTCCTCGTGTCGCGACAGTTTACTTGAATTATGGAAAAAACTGTCAACTAATTGTTTTTAATGAGTTAACCGTCTCCGGAGTTAATCTGCGGTCATACCATCCGCACAGAAAACCGACTCACGACAACAAAAATCGCTAAATGTTCCCAGAAAATAGAAAAAAAAAGAAGAAGAAAATACGAATGTAAAGCTTTATTATGCCTGGATACGATAAATGGAACCAAATCGAATTTCGAACTTCCTAAGCGGATTTCTCGAGGAAACGAAGCTTAACAGAAGCGGAAAATGCAAATTAGAGGGTCTTAGAGAAGGAATTCGGCTAAAATCTCGCCGCTCATTGCGTAGTAATGAGTCTCGTCGTTTGCCCGTTTACAATCAAATTAGGCTACAATTTTGTCCAAATCCGGCAGTGCCCGAGCTACGTTGATTTCACAGTCTTATCTGGTCCATCGAGATTCAGATGATTTGAGCCGAAAATCGTCTGTCAACAAGTAATCAAAAATAGAAAAACACGAAAAGGGTGCAACACGAGGATTCCCAGGGGGTCACCACCTGTACTGCTCTCGCCCAAGCACGCTTAACTTCGGAGTTCTGATGGGATCCGGTGCATTAGTGCTGGTATGATCGCACCGACATTGAGTGGGATGTTTATTCTTATATCCTCGAGTACGTGTGGAGGGCGGCGATGGACAACACGCGGCACTGCTCTCGCCCAATCAGAACCATGAAGTTAAGCGTTCTGGCGCGATGGCAGAGCGAGGATGGGTGACCTCTGGGAAGACTCGTGTCGCGACCGTTTACGTAAATTATGGATAAAAAGTCGAAATAATTGTTTTTAATGAGTTAACCGTCTCCGGAGTAATCTGCGTATACCCTTCCGCACAGAACCGGCTCACGACAACAAAAACTCTAATATTCCCAGAAAATAGAAAAAAAATAAGAAGAAAAAATAGCGAATGTAAAGCTATTATTATGCCTGGGATACGATAAAATGGAACCGGAATCGAATTTCGAACTTCCTAAGCGGATTTCTCGAGGAAACGCTTAACAAAGCGAAAATCGCAAATTAGAGGGTTTAGAAGGAATTCGGCTAAAATCTCGCAGCTCATTGCGGAGTAATGAGTCTCGTTCGTTTGCCCGTTTACAATCAAATTAGCTACAATTTTGTCCAAATCCGGCAGTGCCCGAGCTACGTTGATTTCACATGTCTTATCTGGTCCCGATCGAGATTCAGATGATTTGAGCCGAAAATCGTCTGTCAACAAGTAATCAAAAATAGAAAAACACGAAAAAGGGGTGCAACACGAGGACTTCCCAGGGGTCACCCATCCTAGTACTGCTCTCGCCCAAGCACGCTTTTCGGAGTTCTGATGGGATCCGGTGCATTAGTGCTGGTATGATCGCACCCGACATTGAGTGGGATGTTTATTCTTATATCCCTCGAGTACGTGTGGAGCGGGCGGCGATGGACAACACGCGGCACTGCTCTCGCCAATCAGAACCATGAAGTTAAGCGTTCTGGCGCGATGGCAGAGCTAGGATGGGTGACCTCCCTGGGAAGTCCTCGTGTCGCGACCGTTTACGAATTATGGAAAAACTGTCAACATAATTTTTTAATGAGTTAACCGTCTCCGGAGTAATCTGGTCATACCTTCCGCACAGAACCGGCTCACGACAACAAAAATCGCTAAATGTTCCCAGAAAATAGAAAAAAAAAAAGAAGAAATAGCGAATGTAAAGCTTTATTATGCCTGGATACGATAAATGGAACAAATCGAATTTCGAACTTCCTAAGCGGATTTCTCGAGGAAACGGAAGCTTAACAGAAGCGGAAAATGCAAATTAGAGGGTCTTAGAGAAGGAATTCGGCTCAAATCTCGCAGCTCATTGCGGAGTAATGAGTCTCGTTCGTTTGCCCGTTTACAATCAAATTAGGCCTACAATTTTGTCCAAATCCGGCAGTGCCGAGCTACGTTGATTTCACATGTCTTATCTGGTCCCGATCGAGATTCAGATGATTTGAGCGAAAATGTCTGTCAACAAGTAATCAAAAATAGAAAAACACGAAAAGGGTGCAACACGAGGACTTCCCAGGGGGTCACCCATCCTATTACTGCTCTCGCCCAAGCACGCTTAACTTCGGAGTTCTGATGGGATCCGGTGCATTAGTGGGTATGATCGCACCGACATTGAGTGGATGTTTATTCTTATATCCCTCGAGTACGTGTGGAGCGGGCGGCGATGGACAACACGCGGCACTGCTCTCGCCAATCAGAACCATGAAGTTAAGCGTTCTGGCGCGATGGCAGAGCTAGGATGGGTGACCTCCCTGGGAAGTCCTCGTGTCGCGACCGTTTACGTAAATTATGGAAAAACAGTCAAATAATTGTTTTTAATGAGTTAACCGTCTCCGGAGTAATCTGGTCATACCATTCCGCACAGAACCGGCTCACGACAACAAAAATCGTAAATGTTCCCAGAAAATAGGAAAAAATAAGAAGAAGAAAATAGCGAATGTAAAGCTTTATTATGCCTGGATACGATAAAATGGAACGAATCGAATTTCGAACTTCCTAAGCGGATTTCTCGAGGAAACGAAGCTTAACAGAAGCGGAAAATGCAAATTAGAGGGTCTTAGAGAAGGAATTCGGCTAAAATCTCGTCGCTCATTGCGGAGTAATGAGTCTCGTTCGTTTGCCCGTTTACAATCAAATTAGCTACAATTTTGTCCAAATCCGGCAGTGCCCGAGCTACGTTGATTTCACATGTCTTATCTGGTCCCGATCGAGATTCAGATGATTTGAGCCGAAAATCGTCTGTCAACAAGTAATCAAAAATAGAAAAACACGAAAAGGGTGCAACACGAGGACTTCCAGGGGGTCACCCATCTAGTATTGCTCTCGCCCAAGCACGCTTACTTCGGAGTTCTGATGGGATCCGGTGCATTAGTGCTGGTATGATCGCACCCGACATTGAGTGGGATGTTTATTCTTATATCCCTCGAGTACGTGTGGAGCGGGCGGCGATGGACAACACGCGGCACTGCTCTCGCCCAATCAGAACCATGAAGTTAAGCGTTCTGGCGCGATGGCAGAGCTAGGATGGGTGACCTCCCTGGGAAGTCCTCGTGTCGCGACCGTTTACTTGAATTATGGAAAAACTGTCAACATAATTGTTTTTAATGAGTTAACCGTCTCCGGAGTAATCTGGTCATACCCTTCCGCACAGAACCGCTCACGACAACAAAAATCGTTAAATGTTCCCAGAAAATAGAAAAAAAAAAAAAGAAGAAGAAAATAGCGAATGTAAAGCTTTTATTATGCCTGAGATACGATAAAGTGGAAAAATCGAATTTCGAACTTCCTAAGCGGATTTCTCGAGGAAACGGAAGCTTAACAGAAGCGGAAAATTGCAAATTAGAGGGTCTTAGAGAAGGAATTCGGCTCAAATCTCGCCGCTCATTGCGAGTAATGAGCCTCGTTCGTTTGCCCGTTTACAATCAATTAGGCTATAATTTTGTCCAAATCCGGCAGTGCCCGAGCTACGTTGATTTCACATGTCTTATCTTGTTCCCAATCGAGATTCAGATGATTTGAGCCAAAAATCGTCTGTCAACAAGTAATCAAAAATAGAAAAACACAAAAGGGGAGCAACACGAGGACTTCCCAGGGGGCCACACAACCTTGTACTGCTCTCGCCCAAGCACGCTTAACTTCGGAGTTCTGAGGGATCCGGTGAATTAGTGCTGGTATGATCGCACCGACATTGAGTGGATGTTTATTCTTATATCCCAAGAGTACGTGTGGAGGAGAAGGCGACGATGGACAACACGCGGCACTGCTCTCGCCCAATCAGAACCATGAAGTTAAGCGTTCTGGCGCGGATGGCAGAGCTGAGGATGGGTGACCTCCCTTGGGAAGTCCTCGTGTCGCGACCGTTTACGTAAATTATGGTTAAAACAGTCGAAATAATTTTTTTAATGAGTTAACCGTCTCCGGAGTAATCTGCGTCATACCCTTCGCACAGAACCGGCTCACGACAAAAAAATCGCTAAATGTTCCAGAAAATAGAAAAAAAAATAAGAAGAAAAAAATAGCGAATGTAAAGCTATTATTATGCCTGGGATACGATAAAATGGAACCGGAATCGAATTTCGGACTTCCTAACGGATTTCTCGAGGAAACGAAGCTTAACAGAAGCGAAAATCTCAAATTAGAGGGTCTTAGAGAAGAATTCGGCTAAAATCTCGCCAGCATTGCGGAGTAATGAGTCTCGTTCGTTTGCCCGTTTACAATCAAATTAGGCTACAATTTTGTCCAAATCCGGCATGCGAGCTACGTTGATTTCACATGTCTTATCTGGTCCGATCGAGATTCAGATGATTTGAGAGAAAATCGTCTGTCAACAAGTATCAAAAATAGAAAAACACGAAAAGGGGTGCAACACGAGGACTTCCCAGGGGTCACTCATCCTAGTACTGCTCTCGCCCAAGCACGCTTAACTTCGGAGTTCTGATGGGATCCGGTGCATTAGTGCTGTATGATCGCACCCGACATTGAGTGGGATGTTTATTCTTATATCCCTCGAGTACGTGTGGAGCGGGTGCGGCGATGGACAACACGCGGCA
>NC_134559.1:28459481-28545549 GCF_025594145.1 Primulina tabacum | reverse complement strand
TGTCTTATCTGGTCCCGATCGAGATTCAGATGATTTGAGCCAAAAATCATCTGTCAAGAAGTAATCAAAAATAGAAAAACACGAAAAGGGGAGCAACACGAGGACTTCCCAGGGGCCACCCAACCTAGTATCTGCTCTCGCCAAGCACGCTTAACTTCGGAGTTCTGATGGGATACGGTGAATTAGTGCTGGTATGATCGCACCGGACATTGAGTAGATGTTTATTCTTATATCCCAAGAGTATGTGTGGAGAAGGCGACGATGGACAACACGCGGCACTGCTCTCGCCCAATCAGAACCATGAAGTTAAGCGTTCTGGCGCGATGGCAGAGCGAGGATGGGTAACCTCCCTGGGAAGTACTCGTGTCGCGATCGTTTACGTAAATTATGGATAAAGAAGTCGAAATAATTGTTTTTAATGAGTTAACCGTCTCCGGAGTAATCTACGTAATATTCTTCTGCACAGAACCGGCTCACGACAACAAAAATCGCTAAGTATTCCAGAAAATAGAAAAAAAATAAGAAGAAGATAATAGCGAATGTAAAGCTATTATTATACCTGGATAAGATAAAATGGAACCGGGATTGAATTTGGACTTCCTAAGCGGATTTCTCGAGGAAACGGAAGCTTAACAAAAGCGAAAAATCACAAATTAGAGGGTCTTAGAGAAGAAATTCGGCTAAAATCTCGCCAACTCATTGCGGAGTAATGAGTCTCGTTCGTTTGCCCGTTTACAATCAAATTAGGCTACAATTTTGTCCAAATCAGGCATTGCTTGAGCTACGTTGATTTCACATGTCTTATCTGGTCCCGATCGAGATTCAGATGATTTGAGCCGAAAATCTTCTGTCAACAAGTAATCAAAAATAGAAAAACACGACGAAAAAGAGTGCAACACGAGGACTTCCCAGGGGGTCACCCATCTTAGTACTGCTCTCGCCCAAGCACGTTTAACTTCGAAATTCTGATGGGATCCAGTGCATTAGTGCTGGTATGATCGCACCCGACATTGAGTGGGATGTTTATTCTTATATCCTTTGAGTATGTGTGGAGCGGGCGGCGATGGACAACACGCGGCACTGCTCTCGTCCAATCCGAACCATGAAGTTAAGCGTTCTGGCGCAATTGCAGAGCTAGGATGGGTGACCTCCCTTGGAAGTTTTTGTGTCGCGACCGTTTACGTAAATTATGGATAAAACTGTCGACATAATTGTTTTTAATGAGTTACCGTCTCCGGAGTAATCTGGGTCATACCCTTCCGCACTGAACCGGCTCACGACAACAAAAATCGCTAAATGTTCCCTGAAAATAGGAAAAAAATAATTAGAAGAAAATAGCGAATGTAAATCTTTTATTATCCATGGGATACGATAAAGTAGATCCAAAATCGAATTTCGAACTTCCTTAGAGAATTTCGCGAAGAAACGGAAGATTAACAGAAGCGGAAAATCGCAAGTTAGAGGGTCTTAGAGAAGGAATTCTGCTAAAATATCGCTAGCTCATTGCGGAGTAATGAGTCTCGTTCGTTTGCACGCTTATAATCAAATTAGGCTACAATTTTGTCCAAATCCGGCAGTGCCCGAGCTACGTTGATTTCACATGTCTTATCTGGTCCCGATCGAGATTCAGATGATTTGAGCCGAAAATCGTCTGCCAACAAGTAATAAAAAATAGAAAAACACGAAAAGGGGTGCAACACGAGGACTTCCCAGGGGGTCACTCATCCTAGTACTGCTCTCGCCCAAGCACGCATAACTTCGGAGTTCTGATGGGATCCAGTGCATTAGTGCAGGTTTGATCGCACCCGACATTGAGTGGGATGTTTATTCTTATATCCTTCGAGTATGTGTGGAGCCGGCGGCGATAGACAACACACGGCACTACTCTCGCCCAATCCGAACCATGAAGTTAAGCGTTCTAGGGCTTTGGCAGAGCTAGGATGGGTGACCTCCCTTGGAAGTCCTCGTGTCGCGTCTGTTTACTTAAATTATGGATAAAACTGTCGACATAATTGTTTTTAATGAGTTAACCGTCTCCGGGGTAATCTGGGTCATACCCTTCCGCACAGAACCGGCTCACAACAACAAAAATCGCTTAATGTTCCCTGAAAATAGGAAAAAAATAAGAAGAAGAAAATAGCGAATGTAAATCTTTTATTATGCCTGGGATACGATAAAGTGGAACCTAAATCGACTTTCGAACTTCCTAAGCGGATTTCTCGAGAAAACGGAAGCTTAACAGAAGCGGAAAATCGCAAATTAGAGGGTCTTAGAGAAGGAATTTGGCTAAAATCTCGCAAGCTAATTGCGGAGTAATGAGTCTCGTTCGTTTGCCCGTTTACAATCAAATTAGGATACAATTTTGTCATAATCCGGCTGTGCCCGAGCTACGTTGATTTCACATGTCTTATCTGGTCCCGATCGAGATTCAGATGATTTGAGCCAAAAATCGTCTGTCAACAAGTAATCAAAAATCGAAAAACACGAAAAGGGGTGCAACACGAGGACTTCCCAGGGGGTCACGCATCCTAGTACTGCTCTCGCCCAAGCACGCTTAACTTCGGAGTTCTGATGGGATCCGGTGCATTAGTGCTGGTATTATCGCACCCGACATTGAGTGGGATGTTTATTCTTATATCCCTCGAGTACGTGTGGAGCGGGCAGCGATGGACAACACGCGGCACTGGTCTCGCCAAATCAGAACCATGAAGTTAAGCGTTCTGGCGCGATGGCAGAGCTAGGATGGGTGACCTCCCTCGGAAGTCCTCGTGTCGCGACCGTTTACTTGAATTATGGAAAAAACTGTCAACATAATTGTTTTTAATGAGTTAACCGTCTCCGGAGTAATCTGGGTCATACCATTCCGCACAGAACCGACTCACGACAACAAAAATCGCTAAATGTTCCCAGAAAATAGGAAAAAAAAAAGAGGAAGAAAATAGCGAATGTAAAGCTTTTATTATGCCTGAGATACGATAAAGTGGAACTTAAATCGAATTTCGAACTTCCTAAGCGGATTTCTCGAGGAAACGGAAGCTTAACAGTAGCGGAAAATTGCAAATTAGAGGGTCTTAGAGAAGGAATTCGGCTCAAATCTCGCCCGCTCATTGCGTAGTAATGAGCCTCGTTCGTTTGCCCGTTTACAATCAAATTAGGCTATAATTTTGTCCAAATCCGGCAGTGCCCGAGCTACGTTGATTTCACAAGTCTTATCTGGTTCCAATCGAGATTCAGATGATTTGAGCCAAAAATCGTCTGTCAACAAGTAATCAAAAATAGAAAAACACGAAAAGGGGAGCAACACGAGGATTTCCCAGGGGGCCACCCAACCTTGTACTGCTCTCGCCCAAGCACGCTTAACTTCAGTGTTCTGATGGGATCCGGTGAATTAGTGCTGGTATGATCGCACCAGACATTGAGTGGATGTTTATTCTTATATCCCAAGAGTACGTGTGGAGAAGGCGACGATGGACAACACGCGGCACTGCTCTCGCCCAATCAGAACCATGAAGTTAAGCGTTCTGGCGCGATGGCAGAGCGAGGATGGGTAACCTTTCTGGGAAGTACTCGTGTCGCGACCGTTTACGTAAATTATGGATAAAAAAGTCGAAATAATTGTTTTTAATGAGTTAACCGTCTCCGGAGTAATCTACGTAATACCCTTCCGCACAGAACCGGCTCACGACAACAAAAATCTCTAAGTATTCCCAGAAAATAGAAAAAAAATAAGAAGAAAAAAATAGCAAATGTAAAGCTATTATTATGCCTGGGATAAGATAAAATGGAACCGGAATCGAATTTGGACTTCCTAAGCGGATTTCTCGAGGAAACGGAAGCTTAACAAAAGCGAAAACTCGCAAATTAGAGGGTTTTAGAGAAGAAATTCGGCTAAAATCTCGGCAGCTCATTGCGGAGTAATGAGTCTCGTTCGTTTTCCCGTTTACAATCAAATTAGGCTACAATTTTGTCCAAATCCGGCAGTGCCCGAGCTACGTTGATTTCACATGTCTTATCTGGTCCCGATCGAGATTCAGATGATTTGAGCTGAAAATCGTCTGTCAACAAGTAATCAAAAATAGAAAAACACGAAAAGGGGTGCAACACGAGGAATTCCCAGGGGTCACCCATCCTATTACTGCTCTCGCCCAAGCACGCTTAGTTTCGGAGTTCTGATGGGATCCGGTGCATTAGTGCTGGTATGATAGCACCCGACATTGAGTGGGATGTTTATTCTTATATCCCTCGAGTACGTGTGGAGCGGGCGGCGATGGACAACACGCGGCACTGCTCTCGCCAAATCAGAACCATGAATTTAAGCGTTCTGGCGCGATGGCAGAGCTAGGATGGGTGACCTCCCTCGGAAGTCCTCGTGTCGCGACCGTTTACTTGAATTATGGAAAAAACTGTCAACATAATTATTTTTAATGAGTTAACCGTCTCCGGAGTAATCTGGGTCATACCATTCCGCACAGAACCGACTCACGACAACAAAAATCGCTAAATGTTCCCAGAAAATAGGAAAAAAAAAAAGAAGAAGAAAATAGCGAATGTAAAGCTTTTATTATACCTGAGATACGATAAAGTGGAACTTAAATCGAATTTCGAACTTCCTAAGCGGATTTCTCGAGGAAACGGAAGCTTAACAGTAGCGGAAAATTGCAAATTAGAGGGTCTTAGAGAAGGAATTCGGCTCAAATCTCGCCCGCTCATTGCGGAGTAATGAGCCTCGTTCGTTTGCCCGTTTACAATCAAATTAGGCTATAATTTTGTCCAAATCCGGCAGTGCCCGAGCTACGTTGATTTCACATGTCTTATCTGGTCCCGATCAAGATTCAGATGATTTGAGCTGAAAATTGTCTATCAACAAGTAATCAAACATAGAAAAACACGAAAAGCGGTGCAACACGAGGACTTCCCAGGGGGTCACCCATCCTATTACTGCTCTCGCCCAAGCACGCTTAGCTTCGGAGTTTTGATGGGATCCGGTGCATTAGTGCTGGTATGATCGCACCCGACTTTGAGTGGGATGTTTATTCTTATATCCCTCGAGTACGTGTGGAGCGGGCGGCGATGGACAACACGCGGCACTGCTTTCGCCAAATCAGAACTATGAATTTAAGCGTTCTGGCGCGATGGCAGAGCTAGGATGGGTGACCTCCCTGGGAAGTCCTCGTGTCGCGACCGTTTACTTGAATTATGGAAAAAACTGTCAACATAATTGTTTTTAATGAGTTAACCGTCTCCGGAGTAATCTGGGTCATACCATTCCGCACAGAACCGACTCACGACAACAAAAATCGTTAAATGTTCCCAGAAAATAGGAAAAAAATAAGAAGAAGAAAATAGCGAATGTAAAGCTTTTATTATGCCTGAGATACGATAAAGTGGAACTTAAATCGAATTTCGAACTTCCTAAGCGGATTTCTCGAGGAAACGGAAGCTTAACAGTAGCGGAAAATTGCAAATTAGAGGGTCTTAGAGAAGGAATTCGGCTCAAATCTCGCCCGCTCATTGCGGAGTAATGAGCCTCGTTCGTTTGCCCGTTAACAATCAAATTAGGCTATAATTTTGTCCAAATCCGGCAGTGCCCGAGCTACGTTGATTTCACATGTCTTATCTGGTACCGATCGAGATTCAGATGTTTTGAGCTGAAAATCGTCTGTCAGCAAGTAATCAAAAATAGAAAAACACGAAAAAGGGTGCAACACGAGGACTTTCCAGGGGGTCACCCATCCTATTACTTCTCTCGCCCAAGCACGCTTAGCTTCGGAGTTCTGATGGGATCCGGTGCATTAGTGCTGGTATGATCGCACCCGACATTGAGTGGGATGTTTATTCTTATATCCCTCGAGTACGTGTGGAGCGGGCGGCGATGGACAACACGCGGCACTGCTCTCGCCAAATCAGAACCATGAATTTAAGCGTTCTGGCGCGATGGCTTAGCTAGGATGGGTGACCTCCCTGGGAAGTCCTCGTGTCGCGACCGTTTACTTGAATTATGGAAAAAACTGTCAACATAATTGTTTTTAATGAGTTAACCGTCTCCGGAGTAATCTGGGTCATACCATTCCGCACAGAACCGACTCACGACAACAAAAATCGTTAAATGTTCCCAGAAAATAGGAAAAAGAAAAGAAGAAGAAAATAGCGAATGTAAAGCTTTTATTATGCCTGAGATACGATAAAGTGGAACTTAAATCGAATTTCGAACTTCCTAAGCGGATTTCTCGAGGAAACGGAAGCTTAACAGAAGCGGAAAATTGCAAATTAGAGGGTTTTAGAGAAGGAATTCGGCTCAAATCTCGCCCGCTCATTGCGGAGTAATGAGCCTCGTTCGTTTGCCCGTTTACAATCAAATTAGGCTATAATTTTGTCCAAATCCGGCAGTGCCCGAGCTACGTTGATTTCACATGTCTTATCTTGTTCCAATCGAGATTCAGATGATTTGAGCCAAAAATCGTCTGTCAACAAGTAATCAAAAATAGAAAAACACAAAAAGGGGAGCAACACGAGGACTTCCCAGGGGGCCACACAACCTTGTACTGCTCTCGCCCAAGCACGCTTAACTTCAGAGTTCTGATGGGATCCGGTGAATTAGTGCTGGTATGATCGCACCAGACATTGAGTGGATGTTTATTCTTATATCCCAAGAGTACGTGTGGAGAAGGCGACGATGGACAACACGCGGCACTGATCTCGCCCAATCAGAACCATGAAGTTAAGCATTCTGGCGTGATGGCAGAGCTAGGATGGGTGACCTCCCTGTGAAGTCCCCGTGTCGCGACCGTTTACGTAAATTATAGTTAAAACAGTCGAAATAATTATTTTTAATGAGTTAACCGTCTCCGGAGTAATCTGCGTCATACCCTTTCGCACAGAACCGGTTCACGACAAAAAAAATCGCTAAATGTTCTCAGAAAATAGAAAAAAAAATAAGAAGAAGAAAATAGCGAATGTAAATCTATTATTATGCCTGGGATACGATAAAATGGAACCAAAATCGAATTTCGGACTTCCTAAACGGATTTCTCGAGGAAACGAAAGCTTAACAGAAGCGGAAAATCTCAAATTAGAGGGTCTTAGAGAAGGAATTCGGCTAAAATCTCGCCAGCACATTGCGGAGTAATGAGCCTCGTTCGTTTGCCCGTTTACAATCAAATTAGGCTACAATTTTGTCCAAATCCGGCAATGCTCGAGCTACGTTGATTTCACATGTCTTATCTGGTCTCGATCGAGATTCAGATGATTTGAGCAGAAAATCGTCTGTCAACAAGTAATCAAAAATAGAAAAACACGAAAAGGGGTGCAACACGAGGACTTCCCAGAGGGTCACTCATCCTAGTACTGCTCTCGCCCAAGCACGCTTAACTTCGGAGTTCTGATGGGATCCGGTGCATTAGTGCTGGTATGATCGCACCCGACATTGAGTGGGATGTTTATTCTTATATCCCTCGAGTACGTGTGGAGCGGGTGGCGATGGACAACACGCGGCACAGCTCTCGCCCAATCAGAACCATGAGGTTAAGCGTTCTGGCGTGATGGCATAGCTAGGATGGGTGACCTCCTTGTGAAGTCCTCGTGTCGCGACCGTTTACGTAAATTATGGCTAAAACAGTCGAAATAATTGTTTTTAATGAGTTAACCGTCTCCGGAGTAATCTGCGTCATGCCCTTCCGCACAGAACCGGCTCACGACAACAAAAATCGCTAAATGTTCCCAGAAAATAGAAAAAAATATAAGAAGAAGAAAATAGCGAATGTAAAGCTATTATTATGCCAGGGATACGATAAAATGGAATCGGAATCGAATTTCGGACATCCTAAACGGATTTCTCGAGGAAACGGAAGCTTAACAGAAGCGGAAAATCGCAAATTAGAGGGTCTTAGAGAAGGAATTCGGCTAAAATCTCGCCAGCACATTGCGGAGTAATGAGTCTCGTTCGTTTGCCCGTTTACAATCAAATTAGGTTACAATTTTGTCCAAATCCGGCAGTGCCCGAGCTACGTTGATTTCACATGTCTTATCTGATCTCGATCGAGATTCAGATGATTTGAGCCGAAAATCGTCTGTCAACAAGTAATCAAAAATAGAAAAACACGAAAAGGGGTGCAACACGAGGACTTCCCAGGGGGTCACTCATCCTAGTACTGCTCTCGCCGAAGCATGCTTAACTTCGGAGTTCTGATGGGATCCGATGCATTAGTGCTGGTATGATCGCACCCGACATTGAGTGGGATGTTTATTTTTATATCCTAGAGTACGTGTGGAGCGGGCGGCGATAGACAACACGCGGCACTGCTCTCGTCCAATCAGAACCATGAAGTTAAGCGTTTTGGCGCGATGGTAGAGCTAGGATGGGTGACCTCCATGGAAAGTCCTCGTGTCGTGACCGTTTATGTAAATTATGGATAAAACAGTCGAAATAATTGTTTTTAATGAGTTAACCGTCATACCCTTCCGCACAGAATCGGCTCACGACAACAAAAATCGCTAAATGTTCCATGAAAATAGAAAAAAAAATAATAATAAGAAAATAGGGAATGTAAAGCTATTATTATGTCTGGGATACGATAAAATGAAACCGGAAGCGAATTTCGGACTTCCTAAGCGGATTTCTCGAGGAAACGGAAGCTTAACAAAATCGGAAATTCGCAAATTAGAGGGTCTTAGAGAAGGAATTCGGCTAAAATCTCGCCAGATCATTGCCAAGTAATGAGTCTCGTTCGTTTGCCCGTTTACAATCAAATTAGGCTACAATTTTGTCCAAATACGGCAGTGCCAGAGCTACGTTGATTTCACGTCTTATCTGGTCCCGGTCGAGATTCAGAGGATTTGAGCCGAAAATCGTCTGTCAACAAGCAATCAAAAATAGAAAAACACGAAAAGGGTACAACACGAGGACTTCCCAGGGGGTCACCCATCCTAGTACTGCTCTCGCCCAAGCACGCTTGACTTCGGAGTTCTGATGGAATCCGGTGCATTATTGCTGGTATGATCGCACCCGACATTGTGTGGGATGTTTATTTTTATATCCTAGAGTACGTGTGGAGCGGGCGGCGATAGACAACACGCGGCACTGCTCTCGTCCAATCAGAACCATGAAGTTAAGCGTTTTGGCGCGATGGTAGAGCTAGGATGGGTGACCTCCCTGGAAAGTCCTCGTGTCGTGACCGTTTACGTAAATTATGGATAAAACAGTCGAAATAATTGTTTTTAATGAGTTAACCGTCTCCGGAGTAATCTACGTAATACGCTTCCGCACAGAACCGGCTCACGGCAACAAAAATCGCTAAATGTTCCTAGAAAATAGAAAAAAAATAAGAAGAAGAAAATAACGAATGTAAAGCTATTATTATGCCTTGGATACGATAAAATGGAACCGGAATCGAATTTCGAATTTCCTAAGCGGATTTCTCGAGGAAACAGAAGCGAAAAATCGCAAATTAGAGGGTCTTAGAGAAGGAATTCGGCTAAAATCTCACCAGCTCGTTGCGGAGAAATGAGTCTCGTTCCTTTGCCCGTTTACAATCAAATTAGCCTACAATTTTGTCCAAATCCGGCAGTGCCCGAGCTACGTTGATTTCACATGTCTTCTCTGGTCCTGATCGAGATTCATATGATTTGAGCCGAAAATCGTCTGTCAATAAGTAATCAATAATAGAAAAACACGAAAAGGGGTGCAATACGAGGACTTCCCAGGGGGTCACCCATCCTAGTACTGCTCTCGCCCAAGCACGCTTATCTTCGAAGTTATGATGGGATCCGGCGTATTAGTGCTGGTATGATTGCAACCGACATTGAGTGGTATGTTTATTCTTATATCCCTCGAGTACGTGTGGAGAGAGCGGCGATAGACAACACGCGGCACTGCTCTCGCCCAATCAGAACAATGAAGTTAAGCGTTCTGGCGCGATGGCAGAGCTAGAATGGGTGACCTCTCTGGGAAGTCCTCGTGTCGCGACCGTTTACGTAAATTATGGCTAAAACGGTCGAAATAATTGTTTTTAATGAGTTAACCGTCTCCGGAGTAATCTGCGTCATGCCCTTCCGCACAGAACCGGCTCACGACAACAAAAATCGCTAAATGTTCCCAGAAAATAGAAAAAAAATAAGAATATGAAAATAGTGAATGTATAGCTATTATTATGCCTGGGATACGTTAAAATAAAACCGAAATCGAATTTCAGACTTCCTAAGCGGATTTCTCGAGGAAACGGAAGCTTAACCGAAGCGGAAAATCGCAAATTAGAGGGTCTTAGAGAAGGAATTCTGCTAAAATCTCGCCAGCTCATTGTGGAGTAATGAGTCTCGTTCGTTTGCCCATTTACAATCTAATTAAGCTACAATTTTGTCCAAATCCGGCAGTGCCTGAGCTACGTTGATTTCACGTCTTATCTGGTTCCGATCGGGATTCAGAAGATTTGAGCCGAAAATTGTCTGTCAACAAGAAATCAAAAATAGAAAAACACGAAAAGGGGTGCAACACGAGGACTTCTCAGGGGGTCACTCATCCTAGTACTGCTCTCGCCCAAGCACGCTTAACTTCGGAGTTCTAATGGGATCCGGTGTATTAGTGCTGGTATGATCGCACCCGACATTGAGTGGGATGTTTATTCTTATATCCCTCGAGTACGTGTGGAGCGGGCGGCGATGGAGAACACGCGGCACTGCTCTCGCACAATCAGAACAATGAAGTTAAGCTTTCTGGCGCGATGGCAGAGCTAGGATGGGTAACCTCCCTGGGAAGTCCTCGTGTCGCGACCGTTTACGTAAATTATGGATAAAACAGTCGAAATAATTTTTTTTAATGAGTTAACCGTCTCCGGAGTAATCTACGTAATACCCTTCCACACAGAACCGGCTCACGACAACAAAAATCGCTAAATGTTCCAGAAAATAGAAAAAAATAAAAAGAATAAAATAGCGAATGTAAAGCTATTATTATGCATGAGATACGATAAATTGGAACCAGAATCGAATTTCGGACTTCATAAGCGGATTTCTCGAGGAAACGAAAGCTTAACAGAAGCGGAAAATCGCAAATTAGAGGGTTTTAGAGAAGGAATTCGGCTAAAATCTCGCCATCTCATTGCGGAGTAATGAGTCTCGTTCGTTTGCCCGTTTACAATGAAATTAGGCTACAATTTTGTCCAAATCAGGCAATGCCCGAGCTACGTTGATTTCACATGTCGTATCTGGTCCCGATCGAGATTCAGATGATTTGAGCCGAAAATCGTCTGTCAACAAGTAATCAAAAATAGAAAAACACGAAAAAAGGTGCAACACGAGGACTTCCCAGGGGGTCACCCATCCTAGTACTGCTCTCGCCCAAGAACGCTTAACTTCGGAGTTCTGATGGGATCCGGTGCAAAAGTGCTGGTATGATCGCACCTGACATGAGTGGTGTGGTGACCCGAACGCTAATTCGTTCCTTAATCGTCTTTAGGAATAATTCAAACAAATATAATAAACAGGGTCTAAATTTTTTTTTTAAAAATACCAAGCGGAAACGTAATGTAATTCAATTCAAATTACATATTAAACATAAATATACAAATCTTGTATTATCTACAAGAATTCAACTAGGTTCAACTATATCTCAGTGCTGAATCCTAAGTTGCTTCGAAGCCCGGATCTCCACGCTATCTAGTCCAGCCTCTTTCTCTTCTTGACCCTGATCCTATCCCACCTGTTGTCATGCACACATACAAACAAGACAACAGCCGGATAACTCCGGTGAGAATTACATTCTCAGTATAAATCATGTATACATGCAATCATGAAAACAATATAAAAGCATATAACAGATATGTCTAACATGTATTCAAATCAGAATATAACTCCATATCACGAATAAATCATATTCTAAACATGTACCATTATCAGGAACATAAATCAATATGTACCATATTCAGGAACATAATCAACATGAATCAATATAACTGTCAATTAAAATCATGACTTCACATTTAATTCTAGACTCAATCCTAGTCTAGGGATCCCGGTTTCCAGAAGTTAGCATTCCCATATCGACCAACAGTAATAGAAAAAAACTCCAGTGCTATCCACGTCGATAGGGTATCGATCACCAGTAATAGAAGAAATACCAATTCTATCCACATCGATATGGTATTGATCACCAGTAATAGAAGAAGATCGTATTCTATCCACATCGGTATAGTATCGATCACCAGTAATAGAATGAACTCCGATTCTATCCACATCGATATGATATCCACCATCAGTAATAGAAGAAGTTATGATTCTATCCACATCGATACGGTACCGATCACCAGTAATAGAAGAAGCTCCGATTCTATCCACATCGATATAATATCGATCATCAGTAATAGAAGAAGTTATAATTCTATCCACATCGATAGCCAAACATCCGGTGACAGACTTTGGCTGAATCGCCAATACACTATCTTGTGACATTGTGCAATGTGCCCGTGGCAATCCCACCACTATCGGGCACTTCTGTCACAAGATTACTCGTCTAATACCTGCTGTCTATAAATCAAGAGAACAAGTACATCAATCAAATCAATACAATAAGGTAAAGTATGTGATTTAGGGAAACTCGAGCCAAACCTCACTCGAGTTGTGCAATCCCAACTCAACATTAATTTATACCTTTATCTTCTCGGTCCGATGAAAACGAAGTATCGAAGTCAACTCTGTCCATACCCAATCTGCTAATAACAATCGAATAGATACAATATCAGTACATAACTCAGTTCAAAACCTGTTCTGATCAATACTCAAATCAAAACATAATCGGATCAATGCCAATCGACATATGATTCCACAATACCATCTCAACCAATACCGAGTCTGATCAATATCAATCAACTGATGTTTCGACGGCATACCAATACAGTCTCGATAACCCCGTCAGTCCCAACATCACAGATATAATACCAGAACTCATAATCACTATCGATATAACTCATAATTTCAACGATAATATAAATCTTATATCGATTCTCAATCAAATCGACTCCAAAATTCATAACAATTCCATAATCAGTCTGTTTTCTTAATCTGACTTCGATTCTATGATGTCTAACATGTCAAGAACATCATATATGAATTCCATTCAATTTTGGCAATATCATAATTTCAAGACATATCCAAACGTAGTAAAACTTACGTCCAGTTGTACCCTACGTCGTTAGGAACTCGGTACTGAAGTCGGATTTAAAATCAGATCAGCGGATCTTTCACAATCATACATTTACGATCAAAGAATTGAAAATTCCTCAAGCTTTCCCTCGGTTTCCTTTTCTTCCTCTGAATCAATTTGTGTAATGTATATATATATATATACACACATTGCACTCCAAGAGACCAAATGTCGATTTTTCGTGATGCATGCCTGGCGCATATGCGCGCCCAAGTCCCGCGCATATGCGCCGAACGTTCTGTCCGAACTTACAGCAAGTCGCGCATATGAGCGACATCCTTCCGCTCATGTGCGCGACATTCTCTGGACTCGAGTCGTACCGATACACCTCCTCGCGCATATGCGCGCCCTATCTCGCGCATATGCGCGAGGTCCTCTGCCTTCGCCATGAGCTGCTCGCGCATATGCGCGTCTTTCTTCGCGCATGTGCGCGCAAGGTTCTGTCTACCTCGCGCATGTGCGCCCATCACGTCGCGCATGTGCGCGAGGACTCTTTCTTGCTCCTCATTTTGATTTTCTTTCGTCTTTCCCGGTCTGATCCATTCCGTCTATAATCATATCAATTATCCCCAATAGATTATAATAATTATCGCCAAATCCTTTTATATTAACTTGATAAATTTCTCGGGCCTTACATTTCTCCCCCTCTAAGATATGATTTCGTCCTCGGAATCACAGGCAATCAAATCAGATAAAGAAGGAATGTATAATAGAGGTTACTTCAGCAAATTCATTCTATCAAACCATTCTGATAAAATTACTTGCAAATACTGGCTATACAACATCTGTATATACCAATCAACAGCTCATACCAAATCCATATCATCAGCTGTTATCAAATCTGTTTATCCCAGTCAAGGATTTACTCAATCTTCGGCTTCAAATACCAATCGTCACCATCCGACATCGGCATATTAAGTCGGTTCATTCGAAGCTGGTGTTCATCCTTTTCTTAATCAGCTTCATTTTCTTTATAAGATTTCTGCTTTTATCAACTTCAATCTCAGATATCACCGTAATATCATTCCCATTCAGCGGAAATCTGCAGTATTCACTGTACAATGTCTCGTCTGTAGCTATCTCAATACTCGTTTGATAGCTTTCATTATACAATAATTCATAAAGTGACAAGATATCAGGTCACTAGTGCTAAAATCCAGCACTACAGTTTCTGGATATCCTCCAGTATCTAGATAGTTCGCTCCGACTATCCGTCAATCTATAATCCATAGATAAAAATCATGCTATACATTCTGCCAAAAGTTTAAAATCAACCAAAAATCACGGTATGATATAATTAACTCTGGCATTTAATACGATTTGACCCCTTTTCTGACATACCTCTCAGTCGTCTTGTCATATCTGTACGTCATCCGGTACGATATACATATGCCGATTTGAACAATCGTTCAATCATAACCACATCCTGGTACATTCTGGGCACGATTTCGATAAGTCTATCACCAGATCCATAGAAATGTACTCCTATTTCTATTCAGGAATCGATAATCTGTATAACCAATCTCCTGGTTTCTATCTTCCTGTCTTCATCTGTCAGCGATTTAGACATTTCAATACAAATTCTGACAAAACTGATTTCATTTGTTTATATCAAAACTGTCCGTTCGTATTATCACACATTTCTTTTTACTAAAATAATACGGAATCTACTACTGTGTGCTTCTGACAATACCTGTCATTTCAAATTCGAAATATCTGGCACAAACAAATCAGCTAATTATATAAAATAAAGCATTACCTACCTGGTATTCTGAGTAACACACTGTTCTGTCTATCGAAATCAAGTTCTGAACAATCTGATCACTGTCTCAACTTTGCTACAATCAATTAGTATACTATCTTCAGATATCACAGACTCTGAATACAATCTGTTGCAATCTGGATTCATAGCCGAACAATTCTGTTTACAACAATCTCAGTTCCCATAATATCCAATACAAATTTCAACTGTTCGATTCAATCAATCATACGCTGCGAATATATCAAAATATCATAGATAAAACGAGCATAAGGTCATCAGAACACTTCGGAACACAGGATTTATCAACCCATACACAGAACTGAAGTATTTCCTAGAGGAACACATAATCATATGTAACTCGAACTCTCAGGCAGTAAATCTTCTAACTGACATTTCAATTCTTTCAATTCAATCAATATCATTCTGTACAGAAGTCTACAATGAAATCCATACCTGATATCAAATCAAGGCTGAAGTCGCTCTCCCTGATATAAGACAAACCCGGAATTTCATCTGGAACGACTATAGCAACTCTCCTGCTACTGACAAATCATTCCCAGATAGGCTCAACTTCAGTAATCAACTGAATATATAAGGAATTACTCCATTCTTTTCGATAATCATCGAATCATACATAATACGAATATCATGGAATTAAAAATCGAGAATCCTTACCGTATATCATTCGTTCATCGGCCATTTCAGGTCCGAATCTTACCATCTCCTGGCAAGAATCTATAATAGTTATGTACTTGTTAGTATATTAATATCAATAATGTAATCAAAATCAGATAACACAAGTACAATACAATCTAATTCAATCTTATTCTCTTTTTACTGCAGTACACAATATATCACAGAATTCACTGATATCAATTCCTTTCCCCAAAAGGTACAAGGATCAATACTACAGTAATACAGACCCAGCCAGCAGATACAACATATATCAATACAACTCAGTCAAAGATAATCGTAGGGAATGCATTAGTATATATCAATACATATGCAACATAATCATAAAAGATTATTACCTGCCACTATATCATCACGTGTGTCCTGGGTCTGTTCCTCGATCACTACCACCAGATGATTCTGCTCCCTGAAATCTTCGGGAACCTCTCTGTGGACAGACTCTAGCAAAGTGTCCCTGCTGTCGACAAACATGACAACTACTAAGTACACCTCTGCATTGTTCTGTGGGATGCCTTCCTCCACAGGTTCTACAATAAACTCCGGTGTAACTCGGATTAGAACCACTGGAGCTAGATGAACCGCTCCCTAACTTCTTGAACTGTTTCTTTCGAGCTTTCAGCAAATCTTGCTTCCCACTCGTACTGTAACTATCCAATTGGAGAGGGGATTGTTGTGTCTGGGGTTGCATTGCACACAACCTTTCTTGTTGTCTAATCAGACTCGCCTCAGCTCTTTTTGCTTTATTCAAAGTATCAGCAAAATGGTAAGGTCGCTGCATATTTATCAATGCAACTATCTCTGAATTCAATCCTTTGATGAACTGCTCCATTACAGCTTCATCATTCCCAGCTATATGAGGAACAAAACGCAGTAGAGTAGAGAATTTAGCAACATATTCTTCAATATTCAGTTGGCCTTGTCTCAAATTCTCAAACTCTGCTCTCTTGTCCTCTCGGTACGATCCTGAGAAGAATCTTCGATAAAATTCAGCTTTAAAGACTTCCCACGTAATCACCGTACCCCGCTGTTCTAATAATCTTTTGGTTGTAATCCACCAACTCCTAGCGACCTCCTGTAACTGATTGGGCACCAATTTAATTCTCTGTTCGATTGGATAATCAAGTGAATCAAACAGTATCTCTATATCATCTAACCAATTCTCACACTCTTCGGAAATCTCAGTACCCCTCAAAATCGGCGGTTGAAACGATTGAAACCTCTTCATCTGTGTTTCCATCAAAGTTTCTGTCTCATCCATCTGATCAGTCGAAATACTACCCAATTCTCGAATTCTTCTTGGAGGTATATCTGATTACCACAAGGGTTAGTACCACATGATAAATCAATCTCAGTCCCTTCCTGATCAGCTTACCTTCTGATCAAGAATTGGTTCTGATTCATTTTCAAATCAGACATATTACCAAATAAACTCAGGTATTCAGGTAACATGTATTTAAAAGCAGTAAACATAATATCATGCTAGCATACACAATGCAAGTCAACATTATAAGTAGATCAAATGCTAGCAATCACATGCAGGAAAGAAAACTCAATCTACCCCGCTCATTCTCTTCTATCTCAATCTCAAGAACCTACAGTTCTAGAACCTACTGTTCTGGAACCTAATGCTCTGATACCACCTGTTGTGGGGACCCGGACGCTAATTCATTCCTTAATCGTCTTTAGGAATAATTCAAACAAATATAATAAACAGGGTCTAAATTTTTATTTTTTTTTAAATACCAAGCGGAAACGTAATGTAATTCAATTTAAATTACATATTAAACATAAATATACAAATCTTGTATTATCAACAAGAATTCAACTAGGTTCAACTATATCTCAGTGCTGAATCCTAAGTTGCTTCGAAGCCCGGATCTCCACGCTATCTAGTCCAGCCTCTTTCTCTTCTTGACCATGATCCTATCCCACCTGTTGCCATGCACACATACAAACAAGACAACAGCCGGATAACTCCGGTGAGAATTACATTCTCAGTATAAATCATGTATACATGCAATCATAAAAACAATATAAAAACATATAACAGATATGTCTAACATGTATTCAAATAAGAATATAACTTCATATCACGAATAAATCTTATTCTAAACATGTACCATTATAAGGAACATAAATCAATATGTACCATATTCAGGAACATAATCAACATGAATCAATATAACTGTCAATTAGACTCATGAATTCACATTTAAGACTAGACTCAATCCTAGTCTAGGGATCCCGGTTTCCAGAAGTTAGCATTCCCATATCGACCAACAGTAATAGAAAAAAACTCCAGTGCTATCCACGTCGATAGGGTATCGATCACCAGTAATAGAAGAAATACCAATTCTATCCACATCGATATGGTATCGATCACCAGTAATAGAAGAAGCTCGTATTCTATCCACATCGGTATAGTATCGATCACCAGTAATAGAAAGAACTCCGATTCTATCCACATCGATATGATATCGACCATCAGTAATAGAAGAAGTTATGATTCTATCCACATCGATACGGTACCGATCACAAGTAATAGAAGAAGCTCCGATTCTATCCACATCGATATAATATCGATCATCAGTAATAGAAGAAGTTATAATTCTATCCACATCGATAGCCAAACATCCGATGACAGACTTTGGCACAATCGCCAATACACTATCTTGTGACATTGTGCAATGTGTCCGTGGCGATCCCACCACTATCGGGCACTTCTGTCACAAGATTACTCGTCTAATACCTGCTGTCTATAAATCAAGAGAACAAGTACATCAATCAAATCAATACAATAAGGTAAAGTATGTGATTTAGGGAAACTCGAGCCAAACCTCACTCGAGTTGTGCAATCCCAACTCAACATTAATTTATACCTTTATCTTCTCGGTCCGATGAAGACGAAGTATCGAAGTCAACTATGTCCATACCCAATCTACTAATAACAATCGAATAGATAAAATATCAGTACATAACTCAGTTCATAACCTGTTCTGATCAATACTCAAATCAAAACATAATCGGATCAATGCCAATCGACATATGATTCCACAATACCATCTCAACCAATACCGAGTCTGATCAATATCAATCAACTGATCTTTCGACGGCATACCAATACAGTCTCGATAACCCCGTCAGTCCCAACATCACAGATATAATACCAGAACTCATAATCACTATCAATATAACTCATAATTTCAACGATAATATAAATCTGATATCGATTCTCAATCAAATCAACTCCAAAATTCATAACAATTCCATAATCAGTCCGTTTCTTAATCTGACTTCGATTCTATGATGTCTAACATGTCAAGAACATCATATATGAATTCCATTCAATTCTGGCAATATCATAATTTCAAGACATATCCAAACGTAGTAAAACTTACGTCCAGTTGTAGCCTACGTCGTTAGGAACTCGGTACTGAAGTCGAATTTAAAATCAGATCAGCGGATCTTTCACAATCCTACATTTACGATCAAAGAATTGAAAATTCCTCAAGCTTTCCCTCGGTTTCCTTTTCTTCCTCTGAATCAATTTGTGTAATGTATATATATATACACACGTTGCACTCCGAGAGACAAATGTCGATTTTTCGTGATGCATGCCTGGCGCATATGCGCGCCCAAGTCCCGCGCATATGCGCCGAACGTTCTGTCCGAACTTACAGCAAGTCGCGCATATGCGCGACGTCCTTCCGCGCATGTGCGCGACATTCTCTGGATCGAGTCGTACCGATACACCTCCTCGCGCATATGCGCGCCCTATCTCGCGCATATGCGCGAGGTCCTCTGCCTTCGCCATGAGCTGCTCGCGCATATGCGCGTCTTTCTTCGCGCATATGCGCGTCTTTCTTCGCGCATGTGCGCGCAAGGTTCTGTCTACCTCGCGCATGTGCGCCCATCACGTCGCGCATGTGCGCGAGGACTCTTTCTTGCTCCTCATTTTGATTTTCTTTCGTCTTTCCCGGTCTGGTCCGTTCCATCTATAATCATATCAATTATCACCAATAGATTATAATAATTATCGCAAAATCCTTTTAGATTAACCGGATAAATTTCTCGGGCCTTACAAGTGGGATGTTTATTATTATATCTTTCGAGTACGTGTGGAGCGGGCGGCAATGGACAAAATGCGGCACTACTCTCGCCCAATCAGAACCATGAAGTTAAGCGTTCTGGCGCGATGGCAGAGCTAGGATGGGTGACCTCCCTGTGAAGTCCCCGTGTCGCGATCGTTTACGTAAATTATAGCTAAAAAAGTCGAAATAATTATTTTTAATGAGTTAACCGTCTCCAGAGTAATCTGCGTCATACCCTTTCGCACAGAACCGGCTCACGACACAAAAAATCGCTAAATGTTCTCAGAAAATAGAAAAAAAAAATAAGAAGAAGAAAATAGCGAATGTAAATCTATTATTATGCCTGGGATACGATAAAATGAAACCAAAATCGAATTTCGGACTTCCTAAACGGATTTCTCGAGGAAACGGAAGCTTAACAGAAGAGGAAAATCGCAAATTAGAGGGTCTTAGAGAAGGAATTCGGCTAAAATCTCGCCAGCTCATTGCAAAGTAATGAGTCTCGTTCGTTTGCCCGTTTACAATCAAATTAGGCTACAATTTTGTCGAAATACGGCAGTGCCCGAGCTACGTTGATTTCACGTCTTATCTGGTCCCGGTCGAGATTCAGAGGATTTGAGCAGAAAATCGTCTGTCAACAAGTAATCAAAAATAGAAAAACACGAAAAGGGGTACAACACGAGGACTTCCCAGGGGGTCATCCATCCTAGTACTGCTCTTGCCCAAGCACGCTTAACTTCGGAGTTCTGATGGAATCCGGTGCATTATTGCTCGTATGATCGCACCCGACATTGTGTGGGATGTTTATTCTTATATCCTAGAGGACGTGTGGAGCGGGCGGCGATAGACAACACGCGGCAGTGCTCTCGCCCAATCAGAACCATGAAGTTAAGCGTTTTGGCGCGATGGTAGAGCTAGGATGGGTGACCTCCCTGGGAAGTCCTCGTGTCGCGACCGTTTACGTAAATTATGGATAAAACAGTCGAAATAATTGTTTTTAATGAGTTAACCGTCTCCGGAATAATCTACTTAATACGCTTCCGCACAGAACCGGCTCACGACAACAAAAATCGCTAAATGTTCCTAGAAAATAGAAAAAAAATAAGAAGAAGAAAATAGCGAATGTAAAGCTATTATTATGCCTGGGATACGATAAAATGAAACCGGAATCGAATTTCGGACTTCCTAAGCGAATTTCTCAAGGAAAGCGAAGCGGAAAATCGCAAATTAGAGGGTCTTAGAGAAGGAATTCGGCTAAAATCTCGCCAGCTCATTGAGAAGTAATGAGTCTCGTTCGTTTGCCCGTTTACAATCAAATTAGGCTACAATTTTGTCCAAATCCGGCAGTGCCCGAGCTACGTTGATTTCACTTCTTATCTGGTCCCGATCGGGATTCAGATGATTTGAGCCGAAAATTGTTTGTCATCAAGTAATCAAAAATAGAAAAATACGAAAACGGGTGCAACACGAGGACTTCCCAGAGGGTCTCTCATCCTAGTACTGCTCTCGCCCAAGCATGCTTAACTTCGGAGTTCTGATGGGATCCGGTGCATTAGTGTTGGTATGATCGCACCCGACATTGAGTGGGATGTTTATTCTTATATCCCTCGAGTACGTGTGGAGCGGGCGGCGATGGAAAACACGTGGCACTGATCTCGCCGAATCAGAACCATGAAGTTAAGCTTTCTGGCGCGATGGAAGAGCTAGGATGGGTGACATCCCTGGGAAGTCCTCGTGTCGCGACCGTTTACGTAAATTATGGCTAAAACAGTCGAAATAATTGTTTTTAATGAGTTAACCGTCTCCGGAGTAATCTGTGTCATACCCTTCCGTACAGAATCGGCTCACGACAACAAAAATCGCTAAATGTTCCATGAAAATAGAAGAAAAAATAAGAATAAGAAAATAGGGAATGTAAAGCTATTATTATGCCTGGGATACGATAAAATGAAACCGGAAGCGAATTTCGGACTTCCTAAGCGGATTTCTCGAGTAATCGGAAGCTTAACAGAATCGGAAAATCGCAAATTAGAGGGTCTTAGAGAAGGAATTCGGATAAAATCTCGCCAGCTCATTGCGAAGTAATGAGTCTCGTTCGTTTGCCCGTTTACAATCAAATTAGGCTACAATTTTGTCCAAATCCGGCAGTGCCCGAGCTACGTTGATTTCACATGTCTTCTCTGGTCCTGATCGAGATTCAGATTATTTGAGCCGAAAATCGTCTGTCAATAAGTAATCAAAAATAGAAAAACACGAAAAGGGGTGCAACACGAGAACTTCCCAAAGAGACACCCATCCTGGTACTGCTCTCGCCCAAGCACGCTTAACTTCGGAGTTATGATGGAATACGGTGTATTAGTGCTGGTATGATTGCACCCGACATTGAGTGGTATGTTTATTCTTATATCCCTCGAGTACGTGTGGAGAGAGCGGCGATAGACAACACGCGGCACTGCTCTCGCCCAATCAGAACAATGAAGTTAAGCGTTCTGGCGCAATGGAAGAGCTAGGATGGGTGACATCCCTGGGAAGTCCTCGTGTCGCGACCGTTTACGTAAATTATGGCTAAAACAGTTGAAATAATTGTTTTTAATGAGTTAACCGTCTCCGGAGTAATCTCCGTCATACCCTTCCGCACAGAACCGGCTCACGACAACAAAAATCGCTAAATGTTCCATGAAAATAGAAAAAAAAATAAGAATAAGAAAATAGGGAATGAAAAGCTATTATTATGCCTGGGATACGATAAAATGAAATCGGAAGCGAATTTCGGACTTCCTAAGCGGATTTCTCGAGTAATCGGAAGCTTAACAGAATCGGAAAATCGCAAATTAGAGGGTCTTAGAGAAGGAATTCGGATAAAATCTCGCCAGCTCATTGCGAAGTAATGAGTCATGTTCGTTTGCCCGTTTACAATCAAATTAGGCTACAATTTTGTCCAAATCCGGCAATGCCTGAGCTACGTTGATTTCACGTCTTATCTGGTCCCGATCGGGATTCAGATGATTTGAGCCAAAAATTGTCTGTCAACAAGTAATCAAAAATAGAAAAATACGAAAAGGGGTGCAACACGATGACTTCCCAGAGGGTCTCCCATCCTAGTACTGCTCTCGCCCAAGCATGCTTAACTTCGGAGTTCTGATTGGATCCGGTGCATTAGTGCTGGTATGATCGCACCCGACATTGAGTGCGATGTTTATTCTTATATCCCTCGAGTACGTGTGGAGCGGGCGGCGATGGAAAACACGTGGCACTGCTCTCGCCGAATCAGAACCATGAAGTTAAGCTTTCTGGCGCGATGGAAGAGCTAGGATGGGTGACATCCCTGGGAAGTCCTTGTGTCGCGACCGTTTACGTAAATTATGGCTAAAACAGTCGAAATAATTGTTTTTAATGAGTTAACCGTCTCCGGAGTAATCTCCGTCATACCCTTCCGCACAGAACCGGTTCACGACAAAAAAAATCGCTAAATGTTCCCCGAAAATAGAAAAAAAATAAGAATAAGAAAATAGGGAATGTAAAGCTATTATTATGCCTGGGATACGATAAAATGAAACCGGAAGCGAATTTCGGACTTCCTAAGCGGATTTGTCGAGTAATCGGAAGCTTAACAGAATCGGAAAATCGCAAATTAGAGGATCTTAGAGAAGGAATTCGGCTAAAATCTCGCCAGCTCATTGCAAAGTAATGAGTCTCGTTCGTTTGCCCGTTTACAATCAAATTAGGCTACAATTTTGTCGAAATACGGCAGTGCACGAGCTACATTGATTTCACGTCTTATCTGGTCCCGGTCGAGATTCAGAGGATTTGAGCAGAAAATCGTTTGTTAACAAGTAATCAAAAATAGAAAAACACAAAAAGGGGTAAAACACGAGGACTTCGCAGGGGGTAACCCATCCTAGTACTGCTCTCGCCCAAGCACGCTTAACTTCGGAGTTCTGATGGGATCCGGTGCATTATTGCTGGTATGATCGCAACCGACATTGTGTGGGATGTTTGTTCTTATATCCCTCAAGTACGTGTGGAGCGGGCCACGATGGAAAACACGCGGCACTGCTCTCGCCCAATCAGAACCATGAAGTTAAGCTTTCTGGAGCGATGGCAGAGCTAGGATGGGTGACCGTCCTGGGAAGTCCTCGTGTCGCGACCGTTTACGTAAATTAAGGCTAAAACAGTCGAAATAATTGCTTTTAATGAGTTAACTGTCTCCGGAGTAATCTGCGTCATGCCCTTCCGCATTAAACCGGCTCACGACAACAAAAATCGCTAAAAGTTCCCAGAAAATAGAAAAAAAAATAAGAATATGAAAATAGTGAATGTATAGCTATTATTATGCCTGGGATACGTTAAAATAAAACCGAAATCGAATTTCGGACTTCCTAAGCGGATTTCTCGAGGAACCGGAAGCTTAACAGAAGCGGAAAATCGCAAATTAGAGGGTCTTAGAGAAGGAATTCGGCTAAAATCTCGTCAGCTCTTTGCGGAGTAATGAGTCTCGTTCGTTTGCCCGTTTACAATCAAATTAGGCTACAATTTTGTCCAAATCCGGCAGTGCCCGAGCTACGTTGATTTCACGTCTTATCTGGTCCCGATCGGGATTCAGATGATTTGAGCCGAAAATTGTCCGTCAACAAGTAATCAAAAATACAAAAATACGAAAAGGGGTGCAACACGAGGACTTCCCAGAGGGTCTCCCATCCTAGTACTGCTCTCGCCCAAGCATGCTTAACTTCGGAGTTCTGATGGGATCCGGTGCATTAGTGCTGGTATGATCGCACCCGACATTGAGTGGGATGTTTATTCTTATATCCCTCGAGTACGTGTGGAGTGGGCGGCTATGGACAACACGTGGCACTGCTCTCGCCGAATCAGAACCATGAAGTTAAGCTTTCTGGCGCGATGGAAGAGTTAGGATGGGTGACATCCCTGGGAAGTTCTCGTGTCGCGATCATTTACGTAAATTATGGCTAAAACAGTCGAAATAATTGTTTTTAATGAGTTAACCGTCTCCGGAGTAATCTCTGCCATACCCTTCCGCACAGAACCGGCTCACGACAACAAAAATCTCTAAATGTTCCATGAAAATAGAAAAAAAATAAGAATAAGAAAATAGGGAATGTAAAGTTATTATTATGCCTGGGATACGATAAAATGAAACCGGAAGCGAATTTCGGACTTCCTAAGCGGATTTCTCAAGTAATCGGAAGATTAACAGAATCGGAAAATCGCAAATTAGAGGGTCTTAGAGAAGGAATTCGGCTAAAATCTCGCCAGCTCATTGTGAAGTAATGAGTCTCGTTCGTTTGCCCGTTTACAATCAAATTAGGCTACAATTTTGTCCAAATCCGGCAGTGCCTGAGCTACGTTGATTTCACGTCTTATCTGGTCCCGATCGGGATTCAGATGATTTAAGCTGAAAATTGTCTGTCAACAAGTAATCAAAAATAGAAAAATACGAAAATGGGTGCAACACGAGGACTTCCCAAAGGGTCTCCCATCCTAGTATTGCTCTCGCCCAAGCATGCTTAACTTCGGAGTTCTGATGGGATCCGGTGCATTAGTGCTGGTATGATCGCACCCGACATTTAGTGGGATGTTTATTCTTATATCCCTCGAGTACGTGTGGAGCGGGCGGCGATGGACAACACGTGGCACTGCTCTCGCCGAATCTGAACCATGAAGGTAAGCTTTCTGGCGCGATGGAAGAGCTAGGATGGGTGACATCCCTGGGAAGTCCTCGTGTCGCGACCGTTTACGTAAATTATGGCTAAAACAGTCGAAATAATTGTTTTTAATGAGTTAACCGTCTCCGGAGTAATCTGCGTCATACCCTTCAGCACAGAACCGGCTCACGACAACAAAAATCGCTAAATGTTTAATGAAAATAGAAAAAAAAATAAGAATAAGAAAATAGGGAATGTAAAGCTATTATTATGCCTGTGATACGATAAAATGAAACCGGAAGCGAATTTCGGACTTCCTAAGTGGATTTCTCGAGGAATCGGAAGCTTAACAGAATCGGAAAATCGCAAATTAGAGGATCTTAGAGAAGGAATTCGGCTAAAATCTCGCCAGCTCATTGCAAAGTAATGAGTCTCGTTCGTTTGCCCGTTTACAATCAAATTAGGCTACAATTTTGTCGAAATACGGCAGTGCACGAGCTACATTGATTTCACGTCTTATCTGGTCCCGGTCGAGATTCAGAGGATTTGAGCAGAAAATCGTTTGTTAACAAGTAATCAAAAATAGAAAAACACAAAAAGGGGTAAAACACGAGGACTTCGCAGGGGGTAACCCATCCTAGTACTGCTCTCGCCCAAGCACGCTTAACTTCGGAGTTCTGATGGGATCCGGTGCATTATTGCTGGTATGATCGCAACCGACATTGTGTGGGATGTTTGTTCTTATATCCCTCAAGTACGTGTGGAGCGGGCCACGATGGAAAACACGCGGCACTGCTCTCGCCCAATCAGAACCATGAAGTTAAGCTTTCTGGAGCGATGGCAGAGCTAGGATGGGTGACCGTCCTGGGAAGTCCTCGTGTCGCGACCGTTTACGTAAATTAAGGCTAAAACAGTCGAAATAATTGCTTTTAATGAGTTAACCGTCTACGGAGTAATCTGCGTCATACCCTTCCGCACAGAACCGGCTCACGACAACAAAAATTGCTAAATGTTTACAGAAAATAGAAAAAAAATAAGAATAAGAAAATAGCGAATGTAAAGCTATTATTATGCCTGGGATTCGATAAAATGAAATCGGAATCGAATTTCGGACTTCCTAAGCGGATTTCTCGAGGAAACGGAAGCTTAACAGAAGCGGAAAATCGCAAATTAGAGGGTCATAGAGAAGAAATTCGGATAAAATCTCGCCAGCTCATTGCGGATTAATGAGTTTCGTTCGTTTACCCGTTTACAATCAAATTAGGCTACAATTTTGTCCAAATCCGGCAGTGCCCGAGCTACGTTGATTTCACGTCTTATCTGGTCCCGATCGAGATTCAGATGATTTGAGCCGAAAATTGTATGTCAACAAGTAATCAAAAATATAAAAACACGAAAAGGGATGCAACACAAGGACTTCCCAGGGGGTCACCCATCCTAGTACCGCTCTCGCCCAAGCACACTTAATTTCGGAGTTTTGACGGGATCCGGTGCATAAGTGCTGGTATGATCGCACCCGACATTGAGTTTGATGTTTATTCTTATATCCCTCGAGTGCGTGTCAAGCGGGCGGCAATGGACAACACGCCGCACTCCTCTCGCCCAATCAGAACCATTAAGTTAAGCGTTCTGGCGCGATGGAAGAGCTAAGAAGGGTGACCTCCTTGGGAACTCCTCGTGTCGCGACCGTTTACGTAAATTATGGCTAAAAAAGTCAAAATAATTGTTTTTAATGAGTTAACCGTCTCCGGAGTAATCTGCGTCCTACCCTTCCGCACAGCACCGGCTCACGACAACAAAAATCGCTAAATGTTCCCAGAAAATAGAAAAAAATAAGAAAAAGAAAATAGCGAATGTAAAGCTATTATTATGTCTGGGATACGATAAAATGGAACAGGAATCAAATTTCGGACTTCCTAAGCAGATTTCTCGAGGAAACGGAAGCTTAACAGAACCGAAAAATCGCAAATTAGAGGGTCTTAGAGAATGAATTCGGCTAAGACCGTTTACAATAAAATTAGGCTACGAAAAGGGATGCAACACGAGGACATCCCAGGGGGTCACCCATCCAAGTACTGCTCTCGCCAAAGCAAGCTTAACTTCGGAGTTCTGATGGGATCCAATGCATTAGTGCTGGTATTATCGCACCCGACATTGAGTGGGATGTTTATTCTTATATCCCTCGAGTACGTGTGGAGCGGGCGACGATGGACAACACGCGGCACTGCTCTCGCCCAATCAGAACCATGAAATTAAGCGTTCTGGCGCGATGGCAGAGCTAGGATGGGTGACGTCCCTGGGAAGCCCTCGTGTCGCGACCGTTTACGTAAATTATGGCTAAAACAGTCGAAATAATTGTTTTTAATGAGTTAACCGTCTCCGGAGTAATCTGCGTCATACCCTTTCGCACAGCACCGGCTCACGACAACAAAAATCGCTAAATGTTCCCAGAAAATAGAAAAAAATTAGAAGAAGTAATAGGGAATGTAAAGCTATTATTATTCCTGAGATACGATAAAATGGAACTGGAATCGAATTTCAGACTTTCTAAGTGGATTTCTCTAGGAAACGGAAGCTTAACAGAAGCGAAAAATCGCAAATTAGAGGGTCTTAGAGAAGGAATTCGGCTAAAATCTCACCAGCTCAATGCGGAGTAATGAGTCTCGTTCGTTTGCCCGTTTACAATCAAATTAGCCTACAATTTTGTCCAAATCCGGCAGTGCCTGAGCTGCGTTGATTTCACATGTCTTATCTGGTCCCGATCGAGATTCAAATGATTTGAGCCGAAAATTGTCTGTCAACAAGTAATCAAAAATATAAAAACACGAAAAGAGATGCAACACGAGGACTTCCCAGGGGGTCACATATCCTAGTACTGCTCTCGCCCAAGCACGCTTAACTTCGGAGTTCTGATGGGATCCGGTGCATTAGTGCTGGTATGATCGCACCTGACATTGAGTTTTATGTTTATTCTTATATCCCTCGAGTACGTGTGGAGCGGGCGGCAATGGACAACACGCGGCACTGCTCTCGCCCAATCAGAACCATGAAGTTAAGCGTTCTGGCGCGATAGCAAACCTAGGATGGGTGACCTTCCTTAGAAGTCCTCGTGTCGCGACCTTTTACGTAAATTATGGCTAAAACAGTCGAAATAATTGTTTTTAATGAGTTAACCGTCTCCGGAGTAATCTGCGTCATATCCTTCCGCACAGCACCGGCTCACGACAACAAAAATCGCTAAATGTTCCCAGAAAATAGAAAAAAATAATAAGAACAAAATAGCGAATGTAAAGCTATTATTATGCTTGAGATACGATAAAATAGAACTGGAATCTAATTTCGGACTTCCTAAGAGGATTTCTCGAAGAAACAGAAGCTTAACAGAAGCGGAAAATCTCAAACTAGAGGGTCTTAGAGAAGGAATTCGTCTAAAATCTCGCCAGCTCATTGCGGAGTAATGAGTCTCGTTCGTTTGCCCGTTTACTATCAAATTAGCCTACAAATTTTTCCAAATCCGGTAGTGCCCGAGCTACGTTGATTTCACATGTCTTCTGTGGTACTGATCGAGAGTCAGATGATTTGAGCCGAAAATCGTCTGTCAACAAGTAATCAAAAATAGAAAAACACGAAAAGGGGTGCAACATGAGGACTTCCCTGGGGGTCACCCATCCAAGTACTGCTCTCGCCCAAACACACTTAACTTTGGAGTTCTGATGGGATCCGGTGTATTAGTGGTGGTATGATCGCACCCGACATTGAGTGGGATGTTTATTCTTATATCCCTCGAGTACGTGTGGAGCGGGCGGCGATGGACAACACGCGTCACTGCTCTCGCCCAATCAGAACCATGAGGTTAATCGTTCTGGCGCGATGGCAGATCTAGGATGGGTGACCTCCCTGTGAAGTCCTCGTGTCGCGACCGTTTACGTAAATTATGGAAAAAACAGTTAAAATAATTGTTTTTAATGAGTTAACTGTCTCAGGAGTAATCTGCGTCATACCCTTCCGCACAGAACCGGCTCACGACAACAAAAATCGCTAAATGTTCCCAGAAAATAGAAAAAAAAATAAGAATAAGAAAATAGCGAATGTAAAGCTATTATTATGACTTGGATACGATAAAATGGAACCGGAATCGAATTTTGTACTTATTAAGCTGATTTTTTGAGGAAACGGAAGCTTAACAGAAGCGGAAAATCGCGAATTAGAGGGTCTTAGAGAAGGAATTCGGCTAAAACCTCGCCAGCTCATTGCGGAGTAATGTGTCTCGTTCGTTTGCCCGTTTACAATCAAATTAGCCTACAAATTTTTCCAAATCCGGTAGTGCCCGAGCTACGTTGATTTCACATGTCTTCTGTGGTACTAATCGAGAGTCAGATGATTTGAGCCGAAAATCGTCTGTCAACAAGTAATCAAAAATAGAAAAACACGAAAAGGGGTGCAACATGAGGACTTCCCTGGGGGTCACCCATCCAAGTACTGCTCTCGCCCAAACACACTTAACTTTGGAGTTCTGATGGGATCCGGTGTATTAGTGGAGGTATGATCGCACCCGACATTGAGTGGGATGTTTATTCTTATATCCCTCGAGTACGTGTGGAGCGGGCGGCGATGGACAACACGCGGCAAAGCTCTCGCCCAATCAAAACCATGAAGTTAATTGTTATGGCGCGATGGTGGAGCTAGGATGGGTGACCTCCCTGAGATGTCCTCGTGTCGCGACCGTTTACGTAAATTATGGATAAAACAGTCGAAATAATTGTTTTTAATGAGTTAACCGTCTCCAGAGAAATCTGCGTCATACCCTTTCGCATAGAACCGGCTCACGACAACAAAAATCGCTAAATGTTCCTAGAAAATAGAAAAAAAAATAAGAAGAAGAAAATAGCGAATGTAAAGCTATTATTATGGCGGGGATATGATAAAAAGGAACAAGAATCAAATTTCGGAATTCCTAAGCGGATTTCTTGAGGAAACGGAAGCTTAACAAAAGCGGAAAATCGCAATTTAGAGGGCGTTAGAGAAGGAATTCGGCTTAAATCTCGCCAGCTTATTGCGGAGTAATGAGTCTCGTTCGTTTGCCCGTTTACAATTAAATTAGCCTAGAATTTTGTCCAAATCCGGCAGTGCCTGAGCTACGTTGATTTCACATGTCTTCTCTGGTCCTGATCGAGATTCGGATGATTTGAGCCGAAAATCGTTTGTCAACAAGGAATCAAAAATAGAAAAACACGAAAAGGGGTGCAACATAAGGACTTCCCAGGGGGTCACCCATCGTAGTATTGCTCTCGACCAAGCACGCTTAACTTCAGAGTTCTGATGGGATCCGGTGTATTAGTTCTCGTATGATCGCACCGACATTGAGTGGGATGTTTATTCTTATATCCCTCGAATACGTTTGGAGCGGGCGGCGATGGACAACACGCGGCACTGGTCTCGCCCATTCAGAACAATTAAGTTAAGCGTTCTGGCGCGATGGCAGAGCTAGGATGGGTGACCTCCCTGGAAAGCCCTCGTGTCGCGACCATTTACGTAAATTATGGCTAAAACAGTTGAAATAATTTTTTTTAATGAGTTAACCGTCTCCGGAGTAATCAGCGTCATACCCTTCCGCACATAACCGGCTCACGACAACAAAAATCGCTAAATGTTCCCAGAAAATAAAAAAAAATAAGTATAAGAAAATAACGAATGTAATGCTATTATTATGCCTGGGATACGATAAAATAAAACCGGAATCGAATTTTAGACTTCGTAAGCGGATTTCTCGAGGAAACGGAAGCTTAACAGAAGCGGAAAATCGCAAATTAGAGGGTCTTAGAGAAGGAATTCGGCTAAAATCTCGCCAGCTCATTGCAAAGTAACGAGTCTCGTTCGTTTGCCCGTTTACAATCAAATTAGCCTACAATTTTGTCCAAATACGGCAGTGCCCGAGCTACGTTGATTTCACGTATTATCTTGTCCCGGTCGAGATTCAGATTATTTGAGCCGAAAATCGTCTGTCAATAAGTAATCCAAAATAGAAAAACATGAAAAGGGGTGCAAACGAGGACTTCCCAAGGGGTCACCCATCCAAGTACTGCTCTCGTCTAAACACGCTTAACTTCGAAGTTCTTATGGGATCCGCTGTATTAGTGCTGGTATGATCGCACCCGACATTGAGTGGGATGTTTATTCTTATATCCCTCGACAACGTGTAGAGCGGGCGGCGATGGACAACACGCGGCACTGGTCTCGCCCAATCAGAACAATTAAGTTAAGCGTTCTGGCGCGATGGCAGAGCTAGGATGGGTGACCTCCTTGGAAAGCCATCGTGTTGCGACCATTTTCGTAAATTATGGCTAAAAAAGTCGAAATAATTGTTTTTAATGAGTTAACCGTCTATGGAGTAATCTGCGTCATACCCTTCCGCACAGAACCGGCTCACGACAACAAAAATCGCTAAATGTTCCAAGAAAATAGAAAAAAATAAGAATAAGAAAATAGCGAAAGTAATGCTATTATTATGCCTGGGATACGATAAAATGAAACCGGAATCGAATTTTAGACTTCGTAAGCGGATTTCTCGAGGAAACGGAAGCTTAACAGAAGCGGAAAATCGCAAATTAGAGGGTCTTAGAGAAGGAATTCGGCTAAAATCTCGCCAGCTCATTGCAAAGTAACGAGTCTCGTTCGTTTGCCCGTTTACAATCAAATTAGCCTACAATTTTGTCCAAATACGGCAGTGCCCGAGCTACGTTGATTTCACGTATTATCTTGTCCCGGTCGAGATTCAGATTATTTGAGCCGAAAATCGTCTGTCAATAAGTAATCAAAAATAGAAAAACACGAAAAGGGGTGCAAACGAAGACTTCCCAGGGGGTCACCCATCCAAGTACTGCTCTCGTTTAAACACGCTTAACTTCGAAGTTCTTATGGGATCCGCTGTATTAGTGCTGGTATGATCGCACCCGACATTGAGTGGGATGTTTATTCTTATATCCCTCGACTACGTGTGGAGCGGGCGGCGATGGACAACACGCGGCACTGGTCTCGCCCAATCAGAATAATTAAGTTAAGCGTTCTGGCGCGATGGCAGAGCTAGGATGGGTGACCTCCTTGGAAAGCCATCGTGTTGCGACCATTTACGTAAATTATGGCTAAAAAAGTCGAAACAATTGTTTTTAATGAGCTAACCGTCTATGGAGTAATCTGCGTCATACCCTTCCGCAGAGAACCGGCTCACGACAACAAAAATCGCTAAATGTTCCAAGAAAATAGAAAAAAATAAGAATAAGAAAATAGCGAATGCAATGCTATTATTATGCCTGGGATACGATAAAATGAAACTGGAATCGAATTTCGGACTTCCTAAGCCAATTTCTCGAGGAAACGGAAGCTTAACAGAAGCGGAAAATCGCAAATTAAAGGGTCTTAGAGAAGGAATTCGGCTAAAATCTCGCCAGCTCATTGCGGACTAATGAGTCTCGTTCGTTTGTCCGTTTACAATCAAATTAGCCTACAATTTTGTCCAAATCCGGCAGTGCCCGAGCTACGTTGATTTCACATGTCTTCTCTGGTCCCGGTCGAGAGTCAGATGATTTGAGCCGAAAATCGTCTGTCAACAAGTAATCAAAAATAGAAAAACACGAAAAGGGGTGCAAACGAGGACTTCCCAGGGGGTCACCCATCCATGTACTGCTCTCGCCCAAGCGCGCTAAACTTCGTAGTTCTGATGGGATCCGGTGTATTAGTGCTGGTATGATCGCACCCGACATTGAGTGGGATGTTTATTCTTATATCCCTCGACTACGTGTGGAGCGGGCGGCGATGGACAACACGCGGCACTGCTCTCGCCCAATCAAAACCACGAAGGTCATTGTTATGGCGCGATGGTGGAGCTAGGATGGGTGACCTCCCTGAGATGTCCTCGTGTCGCGACCGTTTACGTAAATTATGGATAAAACAGTCGAAATAATTGTTTTTATTGAGTTAACCGTCTCCGGAGAAATCTGCGTCATACCCTTTCGCATAGAACCGGCTCACGACAACAAAAATCGCTAAATGTTCCCAGAAAATAGAAAAAAAAATAAGAAGAAGAAAATAGCGAATGTAAAGCTATTATTATGGCGGGGATATGATAAAAAGGAACAAGAATCAAATTTCGGAATTCCTAAGCGGATTTCTTGAGGCAACGGAAGCTTAACAAAAGCGGAAAATCGCAATTTAGAGGGCGTTAGAGAAGGAATTCGGCTTAAATCTAGCCAGGTTATTGCCGAGTAATGAGTCTCGTTCGTTTGCCCGTTTACAATTAAATTAGCCTAGAATTTTGTCCAAATCCGGCAGTGCCTGAGCTACGTTGATTTCACATGTCTTCTCTGGTCCTGATCGAGATTCGGATGATTTGAGCCGAAAATCGTTTGTCAACAAGTAATCAAAAATAGAAAAACACGAAAAGGGGTGCAACATAAGGACTTCCCAGGGGGTCACCCATCGTAGTATTGCTCTCGACAAAGCACGCTTAACTTCAGAGTTCTGATGGGATCCAGTGTATTAGTTATCGTATGATTGCACCGACATTGAGTGGGATGTTTATTCTTATATCCCTCGAATACGTTTGGAGCGGGCGGCGATGGACAACACGCGGCACTGGTCTCGCCCATTCAGAACAATTAAGTTAAGCGTTCTGGCGCGATGGCAGAGCTAGGATGGGTGACCTCCCTGGAAAGCCCTCGTGTCGCGACCATTTACGTAAATTATGGCTAAAACAGTTGAAATAATTTTTTTTAATGAGTTAACCGTCTCCGGAGTAATCAGCGTCATACCCTTCCGCACATAACCGGCTCACGACAACAAAAATCGCTAAATGTTCCCAGAAAATAAAAAAAATAAGTATAAGAAAATAACGAATGTAATGCTATTATTATGCCTGGGATACGATAAAATAAAACCGGAATCGAATTTTAGACTTCGTAAGCGGATTTCTCGAGGAAACGGAAGCTTAACAGAAGCGGAAAATCGCAAATTAGAGGGTCTTAGAGAAGGAATTCGGCTAAAATCTCGCCAGCTCATTGCAAAGTAACGAGTCTCGTTCGTTTGCCCGTTTACAATCAAATTAGCCTACAATTTTGTCCAAATACGGCAGTGCCCGAGCTATGTTGATTTCACGTATTATCTTGTCCCGGTCGAGATTCAGATTATTTGAGCCGAAAATCGTCTGTCAATAAGTAATCAAAAATAGAAAAACACGAAAAGGGGTGCAAACGAGGACTTCCCAAGGGGTCACCCATCCAAGTACTGCTCTCGTCTAAACACGCTTAAATTCGAAGTTCTTATGGGATCCGCTGTATTAGTGCTGGTATGATCGCACCCGACATTGAGTGGGATGTTTATTCATATATCCCTCGACAACGTGTATAGCGGGCGGCGATGGACAACACGCGGCACTGGTCTCGCCCAATCAGAACAATTAAGTTAAGCGTTCTGGCGCGATGGCAGAGCTAGGATGGGTGACCTCCTTGGAAAGCCATCGTGTTGCGACCATTTTCGTAAATTATGGCTAAAAAAGTCGAAATAATTGTTTTTAATGAGTTAACCGTCTATGGAGTAATCTGCGTCATACCCTTCCGCACAGAACCGGCTCACGACAACAAAAATCGCTAAATGTTCCAAGAAAATAGAAAAAAATAAGAATAAGAAAATAGCAAAAGTAATGCTATTATTATGCCTGGGATACGATAAAATGAAACCGGAATCGAATTTTAGACTTCGTAAGCGGATTTCTCGAGGAAACGGAAGCTTAACAGAAGCGGAAAATCGTAAATTAGAGGGTCTTAGAGAAGGAATTCGGCTAAAATCTCGCCAGCTCATTGCAAAGTAACGAGTCTCGTTCGTTTGCCCGTTTACAATCAAATTAGCCTACAATTTTGTCCAAATACGGCAGTGCCCGAGCTACGTTGATTTCACGTATTATCTTGTCCCGGTCGAGATTCAGATTATTTGAGCCGAAAATCGTCTGTCAATAAGTAATCAAAAATAGAAAAACACGAAAAGGGGTGCAAACGAGGACTTCCCAGGGGGTCACCCATCCAAGTACTGCTCTCGTCTAAACACGCTTAACTTCGAAGTTCTTATGGGATCCGCTGTATTAGTGCTGGTATGATCGCACCCGACATTGAGTGGGATGTTTATTCTTATATCCCTCGACTACGTGTGGAGCGGGCGGCGATGGACAACACGCGGCACTGGTCTCGCCCAATCAGAACAATTAAGTTAAGCGTTCTGGCGCGATGGCAGAGCTAGGATGGGTGACCTCCTTGGAAAGCCATCGTGTTGCGACCATTTACGTAAATTATGGCTAAAAAAGTCGAAATAATTGTTTTTAATGAGCTAACCGTCTATGGAGTAATCTGCGTCATACCCTTCCGCACAGAACCGGCTCACGACAACAAAAATCGCTAAATGTTCCAAGAAAATAGAAAAAAATAAGAATAAGAAAATAGCGAATGCAATGCTATTATTATGCCTGGGATACGATAAAATGAAACTGGAATCGAATTTCGGACTTCCTAAGCCAATTTCTCGAGGAAACGGAAGCTTAACAGAAGCGGAAAATCGCAAATTAAAGGGTCTTAGAGAAGGAATTCGGCTAAAATCTCGCCAGCTCATTGCGGACTAATGAGTCTCGTTTGTTTGTCCGTTTACAATCAAATTAGCCTACAATTTTGTCCAAATCCGGCAGTGCCCGAGCTACGTTGATTTCACATGTCTTCTCTGGTCCCGGTCGAGAGTCAGATGATTTGAGCCAAAAATCGTCTGTCAACAAGTAATCAAAAATAGAAAAACACGAAAAGGGGTGCAAACGAGGACTTCCCAGGGGGTCACCCATCCAAGTACTGCTCTCGCCCAAGCACGCTAAACTTCGTAGTTCTGATGGGATCCGGTGTATTAGTGCTGGTATGATCGCACCCGACATTGAGTGGGATGTTTATTCTTATATCCCTCGACTACGTGTGGAGCGGGCGGCGATGGACAACACGCGGCACTGGTCTCGCCCAATCAGAACAATTAAGTTAGGCATGCTAGCGCGATGGCAGAGGTAGGATGGGTGACCTCCTTGGAAAGCCCTCGTGTCGCGACCATTTACGTAAATTATGGCTAAAACAGTCGAAATAATTGTTTTTAATGAGTTAACCGTCTATGGAGTAATCTGCGTCATACCCTTCCGCACAGAACCGGCTCACGACAACAAAAATCGCTAAATGTTCCAAGAAAATAGAAAAAAATAAGAATAAGAAAATAGCGAATGTAATGCTATTATTATGCCTGGGATACGATAAAATGAAACCGAAATCGAATTTTAGACTTCGTAAGCTGATTTCTTGAGGAAATGGAAGCTTAACAGAAGCGGAAAATCGCAAATTAGAGGGTCTTAGAGAAGGAATTCGGCTAAAATCTCGCCAGCTCATTGCAAAGTAACGAGTCTCGTTCGTTTGCCCGTTTACAATCAAATTAGCCTACAATTTTGTCCAAATACGGCAGTGCCCGAGCTACGTTGATTTCACGTATTATCTTGTCCCGGTCGAGATTCAGATTATTTGAGCCGAAAATCGTCTGTCAATAAGTAATCAAAAATAGAAAAACACGAAAAGGGGTGCAAACGAGGACTTCCCAGGGGGTCACCCATCCAAGTACTGCTCTCGTCTAAACACCCTTAACTTCGAGGTTCTTATGGTATCCGCTGTATTAGTGCTGGTATGATCGCACCCGACATTGAGTGGGATGTTTATTCTTATATCCCTCGACTACGTGTGGAGCGGGCGGCGATGGACAACACACGGCACTGGTCTCGCCTAATCAGAACAATTAAGTTAAGCGTTCTGGCGCGATGGCAGAGCTAGGATGGGTGACCTCCATGGAAAGCCATCGTGTTGCGACCATTTACGTAAATTATGGCTAAAAAAGTCGAAATAATTGTTTTTAATGAGCTAACCGTCTATGGAGTAATCTGCGTCATACCCTTCCGCACAGAACCGGCTCACGACAACAAAAATCGCTAAATGTTCCAAGAAAATAGAAAAAAATAAGAATAAGAAAATAGCGAATGTAATGCTATTATTATGCCTGGGATACGATAAAATGAAATCGGAATCGAATTTCGGACTTCCTTAGCCAATTTCTCGAGGAAACGGAAGCTTAACAGAAGCGGAAAATCGCAAATTAAAGGGTCTTAAAGAAGGAATTCGGCTAAAATCTCGCCAGCTCATTGCGGACTAATGAGTCTCGTTCGTTTGTCCGTTTACAATCAAATTAGCCTACAATTTTGTCCAAATCCGGCAGTGCCCGAGCTACGTTGATTTCACATCTCTTCTCTGGTCCTGATCGAGAGTCAGATGATTTGAGCCGAAAATCGTCTGTCAACAAGTAATCAAAAATAGAAAAACACGAAAAGGGGTGCAAACGAGGACTTCCCAGGGGGTCACCCATCCAAGTACTGCTCTCGCCCAAGCACGCTAAACTTCGTAGTTCTGATGGGATCCGGTGTATTAGTGCTGGTATGATCGCACCCGACATTGAGTGGGATGTTTATTCTTATATCCCTCGAGTACGTGTGGAGCGGGCGGCGATGGACAACACGCGGCACTGGTCTCGCCCAATCAGAACAATTAAGTTAGGCGTGCTAGCGCGATGGCAGAGCTAGGATGGGTGACCTCCCTGGAAAGCCCTCGTGTCGCGACCATTTACAAAAATTATGGCTAAAACAGTTGAAATAATTGTTTTTAATGAGTTAACCGTCTCCGGAGTAATCTGCGTCATACCCTTCCGCACAGAACCGGCTCACGACAACAAAAATCGCTAAATGTTCCCAGAAAATAGAAAAAAAATAAGATTAAGAAAATAGCGAATGTAATGCTATTATTATGCCTGGGATACGATAAAATGAAATCGGAATCGAATTTTAGACTTCGTAAGCGGATTTCTCGAGGAAACAGAAGCTTAACAGAAGCGGAAAATCGCAAATTAGAGGGTCTTAGAGAAGGAATTCGGCTAAAATCTCGCCAGCTCATTGCCAAGTAATGAGTCTCGTTCGTTTGCCCGTTTACAATCAAATTAGCCTACAATTTTGTCCAAATACGGCAGTGCCTGAGCTACGTTGATTTCAGGTCTTATCTGGTCCTGGTCGAGATTTAAATGATTTGATCCGAAAAACGTCTGTCAACAAGTAATCAAAAATAGAAAAACATGAAAAGGGGTGAAAACGAGGACTTCCAAGGGGGTCACCCCCATCCAAGTACTGCTCTCGCCCAAGCACGCTTAACTTCGGAGTTCTGATAGGATCCGGTGTATTAGTGCTGGTATGATCGCACCCAACATTGAGTGGGATGTTTATTCTTATATCCCTCGAATACGTGTGGAGCGGGCGGCGATGGACAACACGCGGCACTGCTCTCGCCCAATCAGAACAATAAAGTTAAGCGTTCTGGCGTGATGGGAGAGCTAGGATGGGTGACATCCCTGGAAAGTCCTCGTGTCGCGACCGTTTCCGTAAATTATGGCAAAAAAGTCGAAATAATTGTTTTTAATGAGTTAAGCGTCTCCGGAGTAATCTGCATCATACCCTTCCGCACCGAACCGGCTCACGACAACAAAAATCGCTAAATGTTCCCAGAAAAGTGAAAAAAATAAGAATAAGAAAATAGCGAATGTAAAGCTATTATAATGCTTGGATACGATAAATGAAACCGGAATCGAATTTCGGACTCACTAAGCGGATTTTTCGAGGAAACGGAAGATTAACAGAAGCGTAAAATCGCAAATTAGATGATTTTAGAGAAGTAATTCGGCTAAAATCTCGCCATCTCATTGCGGATTAATTAGTCTCGTTTGTTTGCCCGTTTACAATCAAATTAGGCTATAATTTTGTCCAAATCCGGCAGTGCCGGAGCTATGTTGATTTCACGTCTTATCTGGTTCCGATCGAGATTCAGATGATTTGAGCCGAAAATCCTCTGTCAACAAGTAATCAAAAATTGAAAAACACGGAAAGGGGTGCAACACGAGGACTTCCCAGGGGGTCACCCATCCTAGTACTGCGCTTTCGCCCAAGCACGCTTAACTTCGGAGTTCTGATGGGATCCGGTGCATTAGTTCTGGTATGATCGCACCCGACATTGAGTGGGATGTTTATTCTTATATCCCTCGAGTACGTGTGGAGCGGGCGGCGATGGACAACACGCGGCACTGCTCTCGCCCAATCAGAACCATGAAGTTAAGCGTTCTTGCACGATGGCAGAGCTAGGATGGGTGACCTCCCTGGGAAGTCCTCGTGTCGCGACCTTTTACGTAAATTATGGCTAAAACAGTTGAAATAATTGTTTTTAATGAGTTAACAGTGTCCGGAGTAATCTGCGTCATACCCTTCCGCACAGCACCTGTTGGAACTTTTCAAGTTCGCAATCTTGATTTTGATGTTAACAAAACTTGTTATTGTGTTTCTAACATATTTACTCAAGTGTGAAGTTGCAAACACAAGAAGCAAGCTGAAACTGAATTTTGCACAAACTGAATTTCTGGCGAGCTTTGGTATTTTGATGATATCTCTCAACTGGATTATCCAAATGACAATGCGCCAACTGGACTGATTAGAAAACTCACTTTGGAACAAATCGTATTTCGCGTCAGTTGGGCAAATCGGATGTTATGATGGTCTAACTGATCGCTCAATTACCGAAATGATCACACGAAAACAACAATCAGTTGAGTTTGAGCAGCTGCGGTATTTTGGTCATATTTTTCAGCTCGGTTATTGAAATGAAGCGATTCAGTATGCGTTGTAAAGATAAGACGATGATCTACAAATCATCTTCAGAAGTCAAAGTCGGAATCAAAGCTTAAGATGCTGATAAATGACGATGAAGTAACTGGTTCTGCACAAACTAAAATCAGCTAGGCTGATTTCAGCACACCAGCTGAAACTGAACCAACTGAACTAACTGCTGACTAGCTGACCAACCAACTGAACTGAACCAGCTGCTGACCAACTGAAACTGAACCAGACCAGCTGAAGACCAGTTGAACCAGACCAGCTGAAACTGAACCAGACCAGCTGAAACTGAACCAGACCAGCTGAAGACCAGTTGAACCAGTCCAACTGAACCAGTTGAACTGATTGACCAGTTGAGTTGACCAATTGACCAGAGTTGACCAGTCGAGAAAATGTCCAGCAAGACGAATTTGACCGTTGCTATTCCAGAAACAGTACAGAAACTTTCCAACGGTCATATTCTTGTGTCAAACGTATATATCAGTGTTGGAGCCTATAAATACAACATATTGAAGATCAAACAACAGCTTTTGAAGGGGATTCAAAGCATGGGCAGTTAGCATGAAAAAATCAGCTAGTTGAGAGCACAAGCCCTTGTGTGAGGATACATTTGAGATGTACACTGTAAATGATAAATTCCTCACACACAATCACTCACACATATACAAGAGAGTTGAACTTCAAAGATTAGTTGAGTGAGTCTTGCACAAAGACAATAAACTTGTGTATGTAGTCTTTGCATATGAGACATTAAAGAATATGCTGATTGTGAGGTGCTGCCTACAATTTTGAGTGCTAGGAGTTCTAGTTGGGTGCTGCCCTTCCGGAATGGGTTTGTACAAGTAGTTGTATAAATCAAAGTCTTCTAGTGGATCCTTCCCAAGAGGAAGAAGGAATTACGTAGGAGTGTTTGAAATCTCCTAATATACATAAACAAATTCGTTTCTATTTGTTTATTGCATTTGCTTATCATTTTCACTGTTTTTAAAGATGCATTGTTGAAGCATTTTATGTGTTCTTCAAATATCAAAATATTGTATACCAAGTGTTTGATAAAATACTTCAACTGAATATTTTTACTCATTCAACTTGCATATATTTTAAATGGTTTACAAAATATTTAATCGGTTTCTACGAAGGATTATTTCGAGTATCTTCCGCTTGGTTTTTAACCAAACTCGATTTAATTCATCGGTGTTCAATATTTCAAGAACCGAGCTATTGTAGCTCAATGATTATCCCCCCTAATCGATCCTATCAGCACCGGTTCACGACAACAAAAATAGCTAAATGTTCCCAGAAAATAGAAAAAAATAAGAACAAGAAAATAGCGAATGTAAAGCTATTATTATGCCTGTGATACGATAAAATTGAACAAGAATCGAATTTCGGACTCCCTAAGCGGATTTAACGAGGAAACATAAGCTTAACAGAAGCAAAAAATCGCAAATTAGAGGGTCTTGGAGAAGGAATTCGGCTAAGACAGTTTACAATCAAATTAGGCTATAATTTTGTCCAAATCCGGCAGTACCTGAGTTACGTTGATTTCACATGTCTTATTTGGACCCGATCGAGATTTAGAAGATTTGAGCCGAAAATCGTCTTTCAACAAGTAATCAAAAATAGAAAAACACGAAAAGGGTGCAACACGAGGACTTCTCAGGGGGTCACCCATCCTAATACTGCTCTCGCCCAAGCAAGCTTAACTCCGGAGTTCTGATGGGATCCGGTGCATTAGTGCTGGTATGATCGCACCCGACATTGAGTGAGATGTTTATTCTTATATCCCTCCAGTACGTGTGGAGCGGGCGACGATGGACAACACGCGGCGTTGCTCTCGCCCAATCAAAACCATGAAGTTAATCGTTATGGCGCGATGGCGGAGCTAGGATGGGTGACCTCCCTGGGAAGTCCACCTGTCGCGACAGTTTACGTAAATTATGGATAAAACAGTCGAAATAATTGTTTTTAATGAGTTAACCGTCTCTGGAGTAATCTGCGTCATACCCTTCCGCAAAGAACCGGCTCACGACAACAAAAATCGCTAAATGTTCCCAAAAAATAGAAAAAAAATAAGAATAAGAAAATAGCGAATGTGAAGCTATTATTATGCCTGGGATACGATAAAATGGAACCGGAATTGAATTTCGGACTTCCTAAGCGGATTTCTCGAGGCAATGGAAGCTTAACAGAAGCGGAAATTCGCAAATTAGATGGTCTTAGAGAAGGAATTCGGATAAAATCTCGCCAGCTCATTGTGGATTAATAAGTCTCGTTCGTTTGCCCGTTTACAATCAAATTAGGCTACAATTTTGTCCAAATCCGGCAGTGCCCGAGCTACGTTGATTTCACGTCTTATCTTGTCTCGATTGAGATTCAAATGATTTGAGCCAAAAATCGTCTGTCAACAAGTAATTAAAAATAGAAAAACACGAAAAGGGGTGCAACACGAGGACTTCCCAAGGGGTCACCCATCCTCGTACTGCTCTCGCCCATGCACGCTTAACTTCGGAGTTCTGATGGGATCCGGTGTCTTAGTGCTGGTATGATTGCACCCGACATTGAGTGGGATGTTTATTCTTATATCCCTCGAGTATGTGTGGAGCGGGCGACGATGGACAACACGCGGCACTGCTCTCGCCCAATAAGAACCATGAAGTTAAGTATTCTAGCGCATTGGCAGAGCTAGGATGGGTGACTTCCCTGAGAAGTCTTCGTGTCGCGACCTTTTATGTAAATTATGGCTAAAACAGTCGAAATAATTGTTTTTAATGAGTTAACCGTCTCCGGAGTAATCTGCGTCTTACCCTTCCGCACAGCACCGGCTCACGACAACAAAAATCTCTAAATGTTCCCAGAAAATAGAAAAAAATAGCGAATATAAAGCTATTATTATGCCTGGAATACGATAAAATGGAACTGGAATCGAATTTCGGACTTCTTAAGCGGATTTCTCGAGGAAACGGAAGCTTAACAGAAGCAAAAAAATGGCAAATTAGAGGGTCTTAGAGAAGGAATTCGGCTAAAATCTCGCCAGCTCATTGTGGAGTAATGAGTCTCGTTCGTTTGCCCATTTATAATCAAATTAGCCTACAATTTTGTCCAAATCCGGCAGTGCCCGAGCTATGTTGATTTCACACGTCTTCTCTGGTCCTAATCGAGAGTCAGATGAGTTGAGCCGAAAATCGTCTGTCAACAAGTAATCAAAAATAGAAAAACACGAAAAGGGGTGCCACACGAGGACTTCTCCCAGGGGGTCACCCATCCAAGTACTGCTCTCGTCTAAACACGCTTAACTTCGAAGTTCTTATGGGATCCGCTGTATTAGTGCAGGTATGATCGCACCCGACATTGAGTGGGATGTTTATTCTTATATCCCTCGACTACGTGTGGAGCGGGCGGCGATGGACAACACGCGGCACTGCTCTCGCCCAATCAGAACAATTAAATTAAGCGTTCTGGCGCGATGGCAGAGCTAGGATGGGTGACTCCCTGAAAAGTCCTCGTGTCTCGACCGTTTACGTAAATTATGGCTAAAACAGTAGAATTAATTGTTTTTAATGAGTTAACCGTCTCCGGAGTAATCTGCGTCATACCCTTCCACACAGAACCGGCTCACGACAACAAAAATAGCTAAATGTTCCCAGAAAATAGAAAAAAATAAGAATAAGAAAATAACGAATGTAAATCTATTATTATGTCTGGGATACGATAAAATGAAACCGGAATCGAATTTCGGACTTACTAAGCTGATTTTTCGAGGAAACGGAAGCTTAACAGAAGCGGAAAATCGCAAATTAGAGGGTCTTAGAGAAAGAATTTGGCTAAAATCTCGTCAGCTCATTGCGGATTAATAAGTCTCGTTTGTTTGCCCGTTTACAATCAAATTAGGCTACAATTTTGTCCAAATCCGGCTGTGCGCGAGCTACGTTGATTTCACGTCTTATCTGGTCCCGATCGAGATTCAGATGATTTGAGCTAAAAATCGTCTGTCAACAAGTAATCAAAAATAGAAAAACACGAAAATGGTACAACACGAGGACTTCCCAGGGGGTCACCCATCCTAGTACTGCTCTCGCCCAAGCACGCTTAATTTCGGAGTTCTGATGGGATCCGGTGCATTAGTGCTGGTATGATCGCACCCGACATTGAGTGGGATGTTTATTCTTATTTCCCTCGAGTACGTGTGGAGCGGGCGGCGATGGACAACACGCGGCACTGCTCTCGCCCAATCAGAACCATGAAGTTAATCGTTATGGTGCGATGTCGGATCTAGGATGGGTGACCTCCCTGGAAAGTCCTCGTGTCGCGACCGTTTACGTAATTTATGGCTAAAACAGTAGAAATAATTGTTTTTAATTAGTTAATCGTCTCCGGAGTTATCTGCGTCATACCCTTCCACACAGAACCGGCTCACGAGAACAAAAATAGCTAAATGTTCCCAGAAAATAGAAAAAAATAAGAATAAGAAAATAGCGAATGTAAAGCTATTATTATGCCTGGGATACGATAAAATGAAACCGGAATCGAATTTCAGACTTACTAAGCGGATTTTTCGAGGAAACAGAAGCTTAACAGAAGCGGAAAATCGCAAATTAGAGGGTCTTAGAGAAAGAATTCGGCTAAAATCTCGCCAGCTCATTGCGGATTAATGAGTCTCGTTCGTTTGCCCGTTTACAATCAAATTAGGCTACAATTTTGTCCAAATCCGGCAGTGCCCGAACTACGTTGATTTCACATGTCTCATCTGGTCACGATCGAGATTCAAATGATTTGAGCCGAAAATCGTTTGTCAACAAGTATTCAAAAATAGAAAAAAAGAAAAGGGTGCAACACGAAGACTTCCCAGGGGGTCACACATCGTAGTACTGCTCTCGCCCAAGCACGATTAAAACTTCGGAGTTCTGATGGGATCCAGTGCATTAGTGCTGGTATGATCGCACCCGACATTGAATGGGATGTTTATTCTTATATCCTTCGAGTATGTGTGGAGCGGGCAGCGATGGACAACATGCGGCACTGCTCTCGTCCAATCCGAACCACGAAGTTAAGAGTTCTGGCGCGATGGCAGAGCTAGGATGGGTGACCTCCTTGGGAAGTCCTCGTGTCGCGACCTTTTACGTAAATTATGGCTAAAACAGTCGAAATAATTGTTTTTAATGAGTTAACCTTCTCCGGAGTAATCTGCGTCATACCCTTTCGCACAGCACTGGCTCACGACAACAAAAATCGCTAAATGTTCCAAGAAAATAGAAAAAAAAATAAGAAGAAGAAAATAGCGAATGTAAAGCTATTATTATGCCTGAGATACGATAATATGAAACTAGAATTGAATTTCGAACTTTATTAGTGGATTTATCGAGGAAACGGAAGCTTAACAGAAGCGGAAAATCGCAAATTAGAGGGTTTTAGAGAAGGAATTCAACTAAAATCTCGCCAGCTCATTGCGGAGTAATAAGTCTCGTTGTTTTGCCCGTTTACAATCAAATTAGCCTACTATTTTGTCCAAATCCGGCAGTGCCCGAGCTACGTTGATTTCACATGTCTTCTCTGGTCCTTATCGAGAGTCAGATGATTTGAGCCAAAAATTCCCTGTCAACAAGTAATCAAAAATAGAAAAACACGAAAAAGAGTGCAACACGAGGATTCCCACTGGGTCAACCATCCAAGTACTGATCTCGCCCAAGCACGCTTATTTTCGGAGTTCTTATGGGATCTGGTGTATTAGTGCTGGTATGATCGTACCCGACATTGAGTGGGATGTTTATTCTTATATCCATAGAGTACGTGAGGAATGAGTCTCGTTCGTTTGCCCGTTTACAATCAAATTAGCCTACAATTTTGTCAAAATCCGGCAGTGCCCGAGCTACGTTGATTTCACATGTCTTCTCTGGTCCTGATCGAGAGTCAGATGATTTGAACCGAAAATCGTCTGTCAACAAGTAATTAAAAATAGAAAAACACGAAAAGGGGTGCAAACGATGACTTACCAGGGGGTCACCATCCAAGTACTGCTCTCGCCCAAGCACGCTTAACTTCGGAGTTCTGATGGGATCCGGTGTATTAGTGCTGGTATGATCTCACCCGACATTGAGTGGGATGTTTATTCTTATATCCCTCGAGTACGTGTGGAGCGGGCGACGATGGACAACATGCGGCACTGCTCTCGCCCAATCAGAACAATGAAGTTAAGCGTTCTGGCGCGATGGCAGTGCTAGGATGGGTGACCTCCTTGGAAAGTGCTCGTGTCGCGATCGTTTACATAAATTATGGCTCAAACAGTCGAAATAATTGTTTTTAATGAGTTAACCGTCTCCGGAGTAATCTGCGTCATACCCTTCCGCACAGAACCGGCTCACGACAACAAAAATCGCTAAATGTTTCCAGAAAATAGAAAAAAAATAAGAATAAGAAAATAGCGAATGTAAAGCTATAATTATGCCTGGGATACGATAAAGTGAAACCAAAATCGACATTGAGTGGGATGTTTATTCTTATATCCCTCCAGTACGTGTGGAGCGGGCGACGATGGACAACACGCGGCGTTGCTCTCACCCAATCAGAACCATGAAGTTAATCGTTATGGCGCGATGGCGGATCTAGGATGGGTGACCTCCCTGGGAAGTCCTCGTGTCGCCATCGTTTACGTAAATTATGGATAAAATAGTCGAAATAATTGTTTTTAATGATGGGATCCGGTGCATTAGTGCTGGTATGATCGAACCCGACATTGATTGGGATGTTTATTCTAATATCCCTCGAGCACGTGTGGAGCGGGCGGCGATGGACAACACGCGGCACTGTTCTCGCCCAATCAGAACCATGAAGTTAATCGTTATGGCGCGATGGCAGAGCTAGGACGGGTTAACTCCCTAGGAAGTCCTCGTGTCAAGACCGTTTACGTAATTTATGGATAAAACAGTCCAAATAATTGTTTTTAATGAGTTAACCGTCTCCGGAGTAATCTGCGTCATACCCTTCCGCACAGAACCGGCTCACGACAACAAAAATCGCTAAATGTTCCCAGAAAATAGAAAAAAAATAAGAATAAGAAAATAGCGAATGTAAAGCTATTATTATGTCTGGGATACGATAAAATGAAACCGGAATCGAATTTTAGACTTCGTAAGCGGATTTCTCGAGGAAACGGAAGTTAACAGAAGCGGAAAATCGCAAATTAGAGGGTCTTAGAGAAGGAATACGGCTAAAATCTCGTCAGCTCATTGCGGAGCAATGAGTCTCGTTCGTTTGCCCGTTTACACTCAAATTAGCCTACATCTTTTTCCAAATCCGGCAGTGCCCGAGCTACGTTGATTTCACATGTCTTCTCTGGTCCTGATCGAGATTCAGATGATTTGAGCCGAAAATCGTCTGTCAACAAGTAATCAAAAATATAAAAACACGAAAAGGGGTGCAACACGAGGACTTCCCAGGGTGTCACCCATCCTAGTACTGCTCTCGCCCTAGCACGCTTAATTTCGGAGTTCTGATGGGATCCGGTGTATTATTGCTGGTATGATCGCACGCGACATTGAGTGGGATGTTTATTCTTATATCCCTCAAGTACGTGTGGAGCGGGCGGCGATGGACAACACGCGGCACTACTTTCCCCCAATCAGAACCATGAAGTTAAGCTTTCTGGCGCGATGGCAGCGCTAGGATAGATGACCGCCCTGGGAAGTCCTCGTGTCGCAACCGTTTACGTAAATTTTGGCTAAAACAGTCGAAAATATTTTTATTTTTAATGAGTTAACCGTCTAAAGAGTAATCTGCGTCATACCCTTCCGCACAGAACCGGCTCACGACAACAAAAATCATAATTGTTTCCAGAAAATAGAAAAAAAAATAAGAATAAGAAAATAGCGAATGTAAAGCTAATATTATGCTTGGGATACGATAAAATGAAATCGAAATTGAATTTCGCACTTCTTAAGCGGATTTCTCGAGGAAACGGAAGCTTAACAAAAGCGAAAAATCGCAAATTAGAAGGTCTTAGAGTAGGAATTCGGCTAAAATCTCGCCAGCTCATTGCGGATTAATGAGTCTCGTTCGTTTGCCCGTTTACATTCAAATTAGGAAACAATTTTGTCCAAATCCGGCAAGTGCCCGAGCTACGTTGATTTCACGTCTTATCTGGTCTCGATCGAGATTCAGATGATTTGAGCCGAAAATCGTCTGTCAACAAGTAATCAAAAATAGAAAAACACGAACAAGGGTGCAACACGAGAACTGGGTCCCAGGGGGTCACCAATCCTAGTACTGCTCTCGCCCAAGCACGCTTAACTTCGGAGTTCTGATGGGATCCGGTGTATTAATGCTGGTATTATCGCACCTGACATTGAGTGGGATGTTTATTCTTATATCCCTCGAGTACGTGTGGAGCGGGCGGCGATGGACAACACGCGGCACTGCTCTCGCCCAATCAGAACCATGAAGTTAATCATTATGGCGTGATGGCGGAGCTAGGATGGGTGACCTCCTTGGGAGGGTCCTCGTGTCGCGACCGTTTACGTAAATTATGTATAAAACAGTTGAAATAATTGTTTTTAATGAGTTAACCGTCTCCGGAGTAATCTGCGTCATACCCTTCCGCACAGAACCGGCTTACGACAACAAAAATCGCTAAATGTTCACAGAAAATAGAAAAAAAATAAGAAGAAGAAAATAGCGAATGAAATGCTATTATTATTATTAGGAATCGAATTTCGGACTTCATAAGCGGATTTCTCGAGGAAACAGAAGCTTAACAGAAGCGGAAAATCGCAAATTAGAGGGTCTTAGAGAAGGAATTCGGCTAAAATCTCGCCAGCTCATTGCGGAGTAATGAGTCTCGTTCGTTTGCCCGTTTACAATCAAATTAGCCTACAATTTTGTCCAAATCCGGCAGTGCCCGAGCTACGTTGATTTCACATGTCTTCTCTGGTCCTGATCGAGAGTCAGATGATTTGAGCCGAAAATCGTCTGTCAACAAGTAATCAAAAATAGAAAAACACGAGAAGGGGTGCAACACGAGGACTTCCTAGGGGGTCACCCATCCTAGTACTGCTCTTTCCCAAGCACGCTTAACTTCGGAGTTATGATAGGAGCCGATGTATTAGTGCTGGTATGTTCGCACCCGACGTTGAGTGGGATGTTTATCCTTATATCCATCGAGTACATGTGGAGCGGGCGGCGATGGACAACACGCGGCACTGCTCTCGCCCAATCAGAACAATGAGGTTAATCGTTCTGGCGCGATGGCAGAGCTAGGATGGGTGACCTCCCTTGGAAGTCCTCGTGTCGCGACCATTTACGTAATTTATAGCTAAAACAGTCGAAATAATTGTTTTTAATGAGTTAAACGTCTCAGGAGTAATCTGCGTCATACCCTTCCGCACAGAACCGACTCACGACAACAAAAATCTCTAAATGTTTCAAGAAAATAGAAAAAAAATAATAATAAGAAAATAACGAATGTAAAGCTATTATTATGCCTGGGATACGATAAAATGGAACCGGAATCGAATTTCGGACTTCCTAAGCGGATTTCTCGAGGAATAGGAAACTTAACAGAACCGCAAAATCGCAAATTAGAGGGTCTTAGAGAAGGAATTCGGCTAAAATCTCGTCAGCTCATTTCGGAGTAATGAGTCTCGTTCGTTTGCCCGTTTACATTCAAATTATACTACAATTTTGTCCAAATCTAGCAGTGCCCGAGCAACGTTGATTTCACATTTCTTATCTGATCCCGATAGAGATTTAGATGATTTGAGCCAAAATCGTCTGTCAACAAGTAAACAATCAAAAATAGAAAAACACGAAAAATGGTGCAACATGAGGTCTTCCCAGGGGGTCACCCATCCTAGTACCGCTATAACCCAAGCACGCTCAACTTCGGAGTTCTGATGGGATCCGATGCATTAGTGCTGGTATGATCGCACCCGACTTTGAGTGGGATGTTTATTCATATATCCCTCGAGTACGTGTGAAGCGGGCGGCGATGGACAACACGCGGCACTGCTCTCGCCCAATCAGAACCATGAAGTTAATCTTTATGGCGCGATGGCAGAGCTAGGATGGGTTACCTCGCAGGGACGTCCTCGTGTCGCGACCATTTACGTAATTTATGGATAATAGAGTCGAAATAATATTTTTTAATGAGTTAACCGTCTCCGGAGTAATCTGCGTCATACCCTTCCGCACAGAACCGGCTCACGACAACAAAAATCGCTAAATGTTCCCCGAAAATAGAAAAAAAATAAGAAGAAGAAAATAGCGAATGTAAAGTTATTATTATGCCTGAGATACAATAAAATGAAACCGGAATCGAATTTCGGACTTACTAAGCGGATTTATCAAGGAAACAGAAGATTAACAGAAGCGGAAAATTACAAATTAGAGGGTCTTAGAGAAGGAATTCGGCTAAAATCTCGCCAGCTCATTGCGGATTAATGAGTCTCGTTCGTTTGCCCGTTTACAATCAAATTAGGCTACAATTTTGTCCAAATCCGGCAGTACCCGAGCTACGTTGATTTCACGTCTTATCTGGTCCCGATCGAGATTCAGATGATTTGAGGCGAAAATCGTCTGTCAACAAGCAATCAAAAATAGAAAAACACGAAAAGAGGTGCAACACGAAGACTTCCCAGGGGGTCACCCATCCTAGTACTGCTCTCGCCCAAGCACGCATAACTTCGGAGTTCTGATGGGATCCGGTGCCTTAGTGCTGGTATGATCGAACCCGGCATTGATTGGGATGTTTATTCTTATATCCCTCGAGTACGTGTGGAGCGAGCGGCGATGGACAACACGCGGCACTGCTCTCGCCCAATCAGAACCATGAAGTTAATCGTTATGGCGCGATGGCAGAGCTAAGACGGGTTAACTCCCTGGGAAGTCCTCGTGTCGCGACCATTTACGTAATTTATGGATAAAACAGTCAAAATAATTGTTTTTAATGAGTTAACCGTCTCCGGAGTAATCTGCGTCATACCCTTCCGCACAGAACTGGCTCACGACCACAAAAATTGTTAAATGTTCCCAGAAAATAGAAAAAAAATAAGAATAAGAAAATAGCGAATGTAAAGCTATTATTATGTCTGGGATACGATAAAATGAAACCGGAATCGAATTTTAGACTTCGTAAGCGGATTTCTCGAGGAAACGGAAGTTAACAGAAGCGGAAAATCGCAAATTAGAGGGTCTTAGAGAAGGAATTCGGCTAAAATCTCGTCAGCTCATTGCGGAGCAATGAGTCTCGTTCGTTTGCCCGTTTACACTCAAATTAGCCTACATCTTTGTCCAAATCCGGCAGTGCCCGAGCTACGTTGATTTCACATGTCTTCTCTGGTCCTGATCGAGATTTAGATGATTTGAGCCGAAAATCGTCTGTCAACAAGTAATCAAAAATATAAAAACACGAAAAGGGGTGCAACACGAGGACTTCCCAGGGTGTCACCATCCTAGTACTGCTCTCGCCCAAGCACGCTTAATTTCGGAGTTCTGATGGGATCCGGTGTATTATTGCTGGTATGATCGCACGCGACATTGAGTGGGATGTTTATTCTTATATCCCTCAAGTACGTGTGGAGCGGGCGGCGATGGACAACACGCGGCACTACTTTCCCCCAATCAGAACCATGAAGTTAAGCTTTCTGGCGCGATGGCAGCGCTAGGATGGATGACCGCCCTGGGAAGTCCTCGTGTCGCAACCGTTTACGTAAATTTTGGCTAAAACAGTCGAAAATTTTTTTATTTTTAATGAGTTAACCGTCTAAAGAGTAATCTGCGTCATACCCTTCCGCACAGAACCGGCTCACGACAACAAAAATCATAATTGTTTCCAGAAAATAGAAAAAAAAATAAGAATAAGAAAATAGCGAATGTAAAGCTATTATTATGCTTGGGATACGATAAAATGAAATCGAAATTGAATTTCGGACTTCTTAAGCGGATTTCTCGAAGAAACGGAAGCTTAACAGAAGCAAAAAATCGCAAATTAGAAGGTCTTAGAGTAGGAATTCGGCTAAAATCTCGCCAGCTCATTGCGGATTAATGAGTCTCGTTCGTTTGCCCGTTTACATTCAAATTAGGAAACAATTTTGTCCAAATCCGGCAAGTGCCCGAGCTACATTGATTTCACGTCTTATCTGGTCTCGATCGAGATTCAGATGATTTGAGCCGAAAATCGTCTGTCAACAAGTAATCAAAAATAGAAAAACACGAACAAGGGTGCAACACGAGAACTGGGTCCCAGGGGGTCACCAATCCTAGTACTGCTCTCGCCCAAGCACGCTTAACTTCGGAGTTCTGATGGGATCCGGTGTATTAATGCTGGTATTATCGCACCTGACATTGAGTGGGATGTTTATTCTTATATCCCTCGAGTACGTGTGGAGCGGGCGGCGATGGACAACACGCGGCACTGCTCTCGCCCAATCAGAACCATGAAGTTAATCATTATGGCGTGATGGCGGAGCTAGGATGGGTGACCTCCTTGGGAGGGTCCTCGTGTCGCGACCGTTTACGTAAATTATGTATAAAACAGTTGAAATAATTGTTTTTAATGAGTTAACCGTCTCCGGAGTAATCTGCGTCATACCCTTCCGCACAGAACCGGCTTACGACAACAAAAATCGCTAAATGTTCACAGAAAATAGAAAAAAAATAAGAAGAAGAAAATAGCGAATGTAAAACTATAATTATTATTAGGAATCGAATTTCGGACTTCATAAGCGGATTTCTCGAGGAAACAGAAGCTTAACAGAAGCGGAAAATCGCAAATTAGAGGGTCTTAGAGAAGGAATTCAGCTAAAATCTCGCCAGCTCATTGCGGAGTAATGAGTCTCGTTCGTTTGCCCGTTTACAATCAAATTAGCCTACAATTTTGTCCAAATCCGGCAGTGCCCGAGCTTCGTTGATTTCACATGTCTTCTCTGGTCCTGATCGAGAGTCAGATGATTTGAGCCGAAAATCGTCTGTCAACAAGTATTCAAAAATAGAAAAACACGAGAAGGGGTGCAACACGAGGACTTCCTAGGGGGTCACCCATCCTAGTACTGCTCTTTCCCAAGCACGCTTAACTTCAGAGTTATGATAGGAGCCGATGTATTAGTGCTGGTATGTTCGCACCCGACATTGAGTGGGATGTTTATCCTTATATCCATCGAGTACATGTGGAGCGGGCGGCGATGGACAACACGCGGCACTGCTCTCGCCCAATCAGAACAATGAGGTTAATCGTTCTGGCGCGATGGCAGAGCTAGGATGGGTGACCTCCCTTGGAAGTCCTCGTGTCGCGACCGTTTACGTAATTTATGGCTAAAACAGTCGAAATAATTGTTTTTAATGAGTTAAACGTCTCAGGAGTAATCTGCGTCATACCCTTCCGCACAGAACCGACTCACGACAACAAAAATCTCTAAATGTTTCAAGAAAATAGAAAAAAAATAAGAATAAGAAAATAACGAATGTAAAGCTATTATTATGCTTGGGATACGATAAAATGGAACCGGAATCGAATTTCGGACTTCCTAAGCGGATTTCTCGAGGAAAATGAAGCTTAACAGAACCGCAAAATCGCAAATTAGATGGTCTTAGAGAAGGAATTCGGCTAAAATCTCGCCAGCTCATTTCGGAGTAATGAGTCTAGTTCGTTTGCCCGTTTACAATCAAATTAGACTACAATTTTGTCCAAATCTGGCAGTGCCCGAGCAACGTTGATTTCACATTTCTTATCTGATCCCGATAGAGATTCAGATGATTTGAGCCAAAATCGTCTGTCAACAAGTAAACAATCAAAAATAGAAAAACACGAAAAAGGGTGCAACATGAGGTCTTCCCAGGGGGTCACCCATCCTAGTACCGCTATAACTCAAGCACGCTCAACTTCGGAGTTCTGATGGGATCCGATGCATTAGTGCTGGTATGATCGCACCCGACTATGTGTGGGATGTTTATTCATATATCCCTCGAGTACGTGTGAAGCGGGCGGCGATGGACAACACGCGGCACTGCTCTCGCCCAATCAGAACCATGAAGTTAATCTTTATGGCGCGATGGCAGAGCTAGGATGGGTTACCTCGCTGGGACGTCCTCGTGTCGCGACCATTTACGTAATTTATGGATAATAGAGTCGAAATAATATTTTTTAATGAGTTAACCGTCTCCGGAGTAATCTGCGTCATACCCTTCCGCACAGAACCGGCTCACGACAACAAAAATCGCTAAATGTTCCCCGAAAATAGAAAAAAAATAAGAAGAAGAAAATAGCGAATGTAAAGCTATTATTATGCCTGAGATACAATAAAATGAAACCGGAATCGAATTTCGGACTTACTAAGCGGATTTATCAAGGAAACAGAAGAATAACAGAAGCGGAAAATCACAAATTAGAGGGTCTTAGAGAAGGAATTCGGCTAAAATCTCGCCAGCTCATTGTGGATTAATGAGTCTCGTTCATTTGCCCGTTTACAATCAAATTAGGCTACAATTTTGTCCAAATCCGGCAGTACCCGAGCTACGTTGATTTCACGTCTTATCTGGTCACGATCGAGATTCAGATGATTTGAGGCGAAAATCGTCTGTCAACAAGCAATCAAAAATAGAAAAACACGAAAAGGGTGCAACACGAAGACTTCCCAGGGGGTCACCCATCCTAGTACTGCTCTCGCCCAAGCATGCATAACTTCGGAGTTCTGATGGGATCCGGTGCCTTAGTGCTGGTATGATCGAACCCGGCATTGATTGGGATGTTTATTCTTATATCCCTCGAGTACGTGTGGAGCGAGCGGCGATGGACAACACGCGGCACTGCTCTCGCCCAATCAGAACCATGAAGTTAATCGTTATGGCGCGATGGCAGAGCTAAGACGGGTTAACTCCCTGGGAAGTCCTCGTGTCGCGACCGTTTACGTAATTTATGGATAAAACAGTCAAAATAATTGTTTTTAATGAGTTAACCGTCTCCGGAGTAATCTGCGTCATACCCTTCCGCACAGAACCGGCTCACGACCACAAAAATTGCTAAATGTTCCTAGAAAATAGAAAAAAAATAAGAATAAGAAAATAGCGAATGTAAAGCTATTATTATGTCTGGGATACGATAAAATGAAACCGGAATCGAATTTTAGACTTCGTAAGAGGATTTCTCGAGGAAACGGAAGTTAACAGAAGCGGAAAATCGCAAATTAGAGGGTCTTAGAGAAGGAATTCGGCTAAAATCTCGTCAGCTCATTGCGGAGCAATGAGTCTCGTTCGTTTGCCCGTTTACACTCAAATTAGCCTACATCTTTTTCCAAATCCGGCAGTGCCCGAGCTACGTTGATTTCACATGTCTTCTCTGGTCCTGATCGAGATTCAGATGATTTGAGCCGAAAATCGTCTGTCAACAAGTAATCAAAAATATAAAAACACGAAAAGGGGTGCAACACGAGGACTTCCCAGGGTGTCACCCATCCTAGTACTGCTCTCGCCCTAGCACGCTTAATTTCGGAGTTCTGATGGGATCCGGTGTATTATTGCTGGTATGATCGCACGCGACATTGAGTGGGATGTTTATTCTTATATCCCTCAAGTACGTGTGGAGCGGGCGGCGATGGACAACACGCGGCACTACTTTCCCCCAATCAGAACCATGAAGTTAAGCTTTCTGGCGCGATGGCAGCGCTAGGATAGATGACCGCCCTGGGAAGTCCTCGTGTCGCAACCGTTTACGTAAATTTTGGCTAAAACAGTCGAAAATATTTTTATTTTTAATGAGTTAACCGTCTAAAGAGTAATCTGCGTCATACCCTTCTGCACAGAACCGGCTCACGACAACAAAAATCATAATTGTTTCCAGAAAATAGAAAAAAAAATAAGAATAAGAAAATAGCGAATGTAAAGCTATTATTATGCTTGGGATACGATAAAATGAAATCGAAATTTAATTTCGGACTTCTTAAGCGGATTTCTCGAGGAAACGGAAGCTTAACAGAAGCAAAAAATCGCAAATTAGAAGGTCTTAGAGTAGGAATTCGGCTAAAATCTCGCCAGCTCATTGCGGATTAATGAGTCTCGTTCGTTTGCCCGTTTACAATCAAATTAGGAAACAATTTTGTCCAAATCCGGCAAGTGCCCGAGCTACGTTGATTTCACGTCTTATCTGGTCTCGATCGAGATTCAGATGATTTGAGCCGAATATCGTCTTTCAACAAGTAATCAAAAATAGAAAACCACGAACAAATGTGCAACACGAGAACTGGGTCCCAGGGGGTCACCAATCCTAGTACTGCTCTCGCCCAAGCACGCTTAACTTCGGAGTTCTGATGGGATCCGGTGTATTAGTGCTGGTATTATCGCACCTGACATTGTGTGGGATGTTTATTCTTATATACCTCGAGTACGTGTGGAGCGGGCGGCGATGGACAACACGCGGCACTGCTCTCGCCCAATCAGAACCATGAAGTTAATCGTTATGGCGCGATGGCGGAGCTAGGATGGGTGACCTCCCTGGGAGGGTCCTCGTGTCACGACCGTTTACGTAAATTATGGATAAAACAGTTGAAATAATTGTTTTTAATGAGTTAACCGTCTCCGGAGTAATCTGCGTCATACCCTTCCGCACAGAACCGGCTTACGACAACAAAAATCGCTAAATGTTCACAGAAAATAGAAAAAAATAAGAAGAAGAAAATAGCGAATGTAAAGCTATTATTATTATTAGGAATCGAATTTCGAACTTCCTAAGCGGATTTCTCGAGAAAACAGAAGCTTAACAGAAGCGGAAAATCGCAAATTAGAGTGTCTTAGAGAAGGAATTCGGCTAAAATCTTGCCAGCACATTGCGGAGTAATGAGTCTCGTTCGTTTGCCCGTTTATAATCAAATTAGGCTACAATTTTGTCCAAATCCGGCAGTGCTCGAGCTACGTTGATTTCACATTTCTTATCTGGTCCCGATCGAGATTCAGATGATTTAAGCAGAAAATCGTCTGTCAACAAGTAATCAAAAATAGTAAAACACGAAAAGGGGTGCAACACGAGGACTTCCCAGAGGGTCACTCATCCTAGTACTGCTCTCGCCCAAGCAAGCTTAACTTCGGAGTTCTGATGGGATCCGGTGCATTAGTGCTGGTATGATCGCACCCGACATTGAGTGGAATGTTTATTCTTATATCCCTCGAGTACGTGTGGAGCGGGTGGCGATGGACAACACGCGGCACTGCTCTCGTCCAATCAGAACCATGAAGTTAAGCATTCTGGCGCGATGGCAGAGCTAGGATGGGTACCTCCCTGGGAAGTCCTCGTGTCGCGACCTGTTACGTAAATTATGGCTAAAAAAGTCGAAATAATTGTTTTTAATGAGTTAAACGTCTCAGGAGTAATCTGCGTCATACCCTTCCGCACAGAACCGACTCACGACAACAAAAATCTCTAAATGTTTCAAGAAAATAGAAAAAAAATAAGAATAAGAAAATAACGAATGTAAAGCTATTATTATGCCTGGGATACGATAAAATGGAACCGGAATCGAATTTCGGACTTCCTAAGCGGATTTCTCGAGGAAAATGAAGCTTAACAGAACCGAAAAATTGCAAATTAGAGGGTCTTAGAGAAGGAATTCGGCTAAAATCTCGCCAGCTCATTTCGAAGTAATGAGTCTCGTTCGTTTGCCCGTTTACAATCAAATTAGACTACAATTTTGTCCAAATCTGGCAGTGCCCGAGCAACGTTGATTTCACATTTCTTATCTGATCCCGATAGAGATTCAGATGATTTGAGCCGAAAATCGTCTGTCAACAAGTAAACAATCAAAAATAGAAAAACACGAAAAAGGGTGCAACATGAGGTCTTCCCAGGGGGTCACCCATCCTAGTACCGCTATAACCCAAGCACGCTTAACTTCGGAGTTCTGATGGGATCCGATGCATTAGTGCTGGTATGATCGCACCCGACTTTGAGTGGGATGTTTATTCATATATCCCTCGAGTACGTGTGAAGCGGGCGGCGATGGACAACACGCGGCACTGCTCTCGCCCAATCAGAATCATGAAGTTAATCATTATGGCGCGATGGCAGAGCTAAGACGGGTTAACTCCCTGGGAAGTCCTCGTGTCGCGACCGTTTACGTAATTTATGGATAAAACAGTCCAAATAATTGTTTTTAATGAGTTAACCGTCTCCGGAGTAATCTGCGTCATACCCTTCCGCACAGAACTGCCTCACGACAACAAAAATCGCTAAATGTTCCCAGAAAATAGAAAAAAAATAAGAATAAGAAAATAGCGAATGTAAAGCTATTATTATGTCTGGGATACGATAAAATGAAACCGGAATCGTTCGTTTGCCCGTTTACACTCAAATTAGCCCACAATTTTGTCCAAATCCGGCAGTGCCCGAGCTACGTTGATTTCACATGTCTTCTCTGGTCCTGATCGAGATTCAGATGATTTGAGCCGAAAATCGTCTGTCAACAAGTAATCAAAAATATAAAAACACGAAAAGGGGTGCAACACGAGGACTTCCCAGGGTGCCACCCATCCTAGTACTGCTCTCGCCCAAGCACGCTTAATTTCGGAGTTCTGATGGGATCCGGTGTATTATTGCTAGTATGATCGCACCCGACATTGAGTGGGATGTTTATTCTTATATCCCTCAAGTACGTGTGGAGCGGGCGGCGATGGACAACACGCGGCACTGCTTTCCCCCAATCAGAACCATCAAGTTAAGCTTTCTGGCGCGATGGCAGCGCTAGGATGGGTGACCGCCCTGGGAAGTCCTCGTGTCGCGACCGTTTACGTAAATTATGGCTAAAACAGTCGAAAATTTCTTTATTTTTAATGAGTTAACCGTCTACAGAGTAATCTGCGTCATACCCTTCCGCACAGAACCGGCTCACGACAACAAAAATCATAATTGTTTCCAGAAAATAGAAAAAAAAAATAAGAATAAGAAAATAGCGAATGTAAAGCTATTATTATGCTTGGGATACGATAAAATGAAATCGAAATTGAATTTCGGACTTCTTAAGCGGATTTCTCGAGTAAACGGAAGCTTAACAGAAGCGAAAAATCGCAAATTAGAAGGTCTTAGAGTAGGAATTCGGCTAAAATCTCGCCAGCTCATTGCGGATTAATGAGTCTCGTTCGTTTGCCCGTTTACAATCAAATTAGGAAACAATTTTGTCCAAATCCGGCAAGTGCCCGAGCTACGTTGATTTCACGTCTTATCTGGTCTCGATCGAGATTCAGATGATTTGAGCCGAAAATCGTCTGTCAACAAGTAATCAAAAATAGAAAAACACGAACAAGGGTACAACACGAGAACTGGGTCCCAGGGGGTCACCAATCCTAGTACTGCTCTCGCCCAAGCACGCTTAACTTCGGAGTTCTGATGGGATCCGATGCATTACTGCTGGTATTATGGCACCCGACATTAAGGGGGATGTTTATTCTTATATCCCTCGTATACGTGTGGAGCGCGCGGCGATGAACAACACGCGGCACTGCTCTCGCCAATCAGAACAATGAAGTTAAGCGTTCTGGCGCGATGGCAGAGCTAGGATGGGTGACCTCCATGGGAAGTCCTCGTGTCGCGACCGTTTACGTAAATTATGGATAAAATAGTCGAAATAATTGTTTTTAATGAGTTAACCTTCTCCGGAGTAATCTACGTAATACTCTTCCATACAGAACCAGCTCACGACAACAAAAATCGCTAAATGTTCCCAGAAAATAGAAAAAAAATAAGAATAAGAAAATAGCGAATGTATAGTTATTATTATGCCTGGGATACTTCAAAATAAAACCGAAATCGAATTTCGAAATTCCTAAGCCGATTTCTCGAAGAAACGGAAGTTTAACAGAAGCGGACAATCGCAAATTAGAGGGTCTTAGAGAAGGAATTCTGCTAAAATCTCGCCAGCTCATTGCGGAGTAATGAGTCTCGTTTGTTTGCCCGTTTACAATCAAATTAGGCTACAATTTTGTCCAAATCCGGCAGTGCCCGAACTACGTTGATTTTACCTCTTATCTGGTCCAGATCGAGATTCAGATGATTTGAGCCGAAAATCGTCTATCAACAAGTGCTGGTATGATCGCACCTGCCATTGAGTGGTAAGTTTATTCTTATATCCCTCGAGTACGTGTGGAGCGGGCGGCGATGGACAACACGCGGCACTGCTCTCGCCCAATCAGAACCATGAAGTTAAGCGTTCTGGCGCGATGGCAAAGCTAGGATGGGTGACCTCCCTAGGAAGTCCTCGTGTCGCGACCGTTTACGTAAATTGTGGCTAAAACAGTCGAAATAATTGTTTTTAATGAGTTAACCGTCCCCGGAGTAATCTGCGTCATACCCTTCCGCATAGAACCGACTCAAGACAACAAAAATCGCTAAATGTTCCAAGAAAATAGAAATAAAAAATAAAAATAAAAAAATAGCGAATGTAAAACTATTATTTTGCCTGAGATACGATAAAATGGAACCGGAATTGAATTTCGGACTTCCTAAACGGATTTCTAGAGGAAAAGGAAGCTTAACAAAAGCGGAAAATCGCAAATTAAAGGGACTAAGAGAAGGAATTCGGCTAAAATCTCGCCAGCTCATTTCGGAGTAATGAGTCTCGTTCGTTTGCCCGTTTACAATCAAATTAGGCTACAATTTTGTCTAAATCCGGCAGTGCCCGAGCCACGTTGATTTCACAGGTCTTTTCAGGTCCCGATCAAGATTCAGAAGATTTGAGCCGAAAATCGTCTTTCAACAAGTAATCAAAAATAGAAAAACACGAAAAGGGGTGCAACACGAGGACTTCCCAGGGGGTCACCCATCCTAGTACTGATCTTGCCCAAGCACGCTTAACTTAGGTGTTCTGATGGGAGCCGATGTATTAGTGCTGGTATGATCGCACCTGCCATTGAGTGAAAAGTTTATTCTTATATCCCTCGAGTACGTGTGGAGCGGGCGGCGATGGACAACACGCGGCACTACTCTCGCCCAATCAGAACCATGAAGTTAAGTGTTCTGGTGCGATGGCAGAGCTAGGATGGGTGACCTCCTTGTGAAGTCCTCGTGTCGCGACCGTTTACGTAAATTGAACGATAAAATTGAACCGGAATCGAATTTGAACTTCCTAAGCGGATTTCTCGAGGAAACAAAAGCTTAACAGAAGCGGAAAATCGCAAGTAAGAGTGTCTTAGAGAAGGAATTCGGCTAAAATCACGCCAGCTCATTGCGGAGTAATGAGTCTCGTTCGTTTGCCCGTTTACAATAAAATTAGGCTACAATTTTGTCCAAATCCGGCAATGCACGAGCTACGTTGATTTCACATGTCTTCTTTGGTTCTGATCGAGATTCAGATGATTTGAGCCGAAAATCATCTGTCAACAAGTAATCAAAAATAGAAAAACACGAAAAGGGGTGCAACACGAGGACTTCCTAGGGGGTCACCCATCCTAGTACTACTCTCGCCCACGCACGCTTAACTTCGGAGTTCTTATGGGATCCGGTGCATTAGTGCTGGTATGATCGCACCCGAAATTGAGTGGGATGTTTATTCTTATATCCCTCGAGTACGTGTGGAGCGGGCGGCGATGGACCACACACGGCACTGCTCTCGCCCAATCAGGACCATGAAGTTAAGCGTTCTGGCGCGGTGGCAGAGCTAGGATGGGTGACCTTCCTGGGAAGTCCTCGTGTCCGACCGTTTACGTAAATTTATTATACAACTGTCGAAATAATTTTTTTTAATGAGTTAACTGTCTCCGGAGTAATTTGCGACATACCCTTCCGCACAGTACCGGCTCACGACAACAAAAATCGCTAAATGTTCCCAGAAAATAGAAAAAAATAAAGAAGAAGAAAAGAGCGAATGTAAAGCTATTATTATGCCTGGGATACGATAAAATGGAACTGGAATCGAATTTCGAACTTCCTAAGCTGATTTTTTGAGGAAACGGAAATTTAACAGAAGCGGAAAATCGCAAATTAGAGGGTTTTAGAGAAGGAATTCGGCTAAAATCTCGCCACCTCGTTGCGGAGTAATGATTCGTTCGTTTTCCCGTTTACAATCAAATTAAGCTACAAGTTTGTCCAAATCCGGAAGTGCCCGAGCTACGTTGATTTCACGTCTTATCTGATCCCGATCGAGATTCAGATGATTAGAGCCGAAAATCGTCTGTCAACAAGTAATCAAAAATAGAAAAACATGAAAAGGGGTGCAACACGAGGACTTCCCATGGGGTCACCCATCCAAGTACTGCTCTCGCCCGAGCACGCTTGACTTCGGAGTTCTGATGGGATCCGGTGCATTAGTGCTAGTATGATAGCACCCGACATTGAGTGGGATGTTTATTCTTATATCCCTCGAGTACGTGTGGAGCGGGCGGCGATGGGGACACGCGGCACTGCTCTCGCCCATTCAGAACCATAAAGTTAAGCGTTCTGGCGCGATGGCAGAGCTAGGATGGGTGACCTCCCTGGGAAGTCCTCGTGTCGCGACCGTTTACGTAAATTATAGCTAAAACAGTGGAAATAATTGTTTTTAATGAGTTAACCGTCTCCAGAGTAATCTGCGTCATACCCTTCCGCACAGCACCGGCTCACGACAACAAAAATCGCTTAATGTTCCCAATAAAAAGAAAAAAAATTAAGAAGAAGAATATAGCGAATGTAAAGCTATTATTATGGCTGGGATACGATAAAATGGAACCTGAATCGAATTTAGAACTTCCTAAGCGGATTTCTCGAGGAAACGGGAGCTTAACAGAAGCTGAAAATCGCAAATTAGAGGGTCTTAGAGAAGGAATTCGGCTAAAATCTCGCCAGCTCATTGCGAAGTAATGAGTCTCGTCTGTTTGCCCGTTTACCATCAAATTAGGCAACAATTTTGTCCAAATCCGGCATTGCCCGAGCTACGTTGATTTCACATGTCTCATCTAGTCCCGATCGAGATTCAGAAGAATTGAGCCGAAAATCGTCTTTCAACAAGTAATCAAAAATAGAAAAACACGAAAAGGGGTGCAACACGAGGACTTCCCAGGGGGTCACCAATCCTAGTATTGCTCTCGGCCAAGCACCCTTAACTTCGGAGTTCTGATGGGATCCGGTTCATTAGTGCTGGTATGATCGCACACGACATTGAGTGGGATGTTTATTAATATATCCCTCGAGTACGTGTGGAGCGGACGGCGATGGACAACACGCGGCACTGCTCTCGCCCAATCAGAACCATGAAGTTAAGCGTTCTGGCGCGATGGCAGAGCTACGATGGGTGACCTCTCTGGGAAGTTTTTGTGTCGCGACCATTTAAGTAAATTATGGCTAAAACATTCAAAATAATTGTTTTTAATGAGTTAACCGTCTCCGGATTAATCTACGTAATGCCCTTCCGCACAGAACCGGCTTACAACAACAAAAATCGCTAAATGTTCCCAGAAAATAAGAAAAAAAAAATAAGAAGAAGAAAATAGCTAATGTTAAGCTATTATTATGCCGAGAGACGATAAAATAGAACCGGAATCGAATTTCGAACTTCCTAAGGGGATTTCTCTAGGAAACGGAAGCTTAACAGAAGTGGAAAATCGCAAATTAGAGGGCCATAAAGAAGGAATTCGGCTAAAATCTCGCCAGCTCGTTGCGGAGTAATGAGTCTCGTTCGTTTGCCCGTTTACAATCAAATTAGGCTACAATTTTGTCCAAATCCCGCAGTGACCGAGCTACGTTGATTTAACATGTCTTATCTGGTCCCGATCGAGATTCAGATGATTTGAGCCGAAAATCGTCTGTCAACAAGTAATCAATCAAAAATAAAAAAACACGAAAAGGGGTGCAACACCAGGACTTCCCAGGGGCACTGATGGGATCCGGTGCATTAGTGCTGGAATGATAGCACCGACATTGAGTGGGATGTTTATTCTTATATCACTCGAGTACGTGTGGAGTGGGCGGCGATGGGCAACACGCGGCACTGCTCTAGCCCAATCAGAACCATTAAGTTAAGCGTTCTGGCGCGATGGCAGAGCTAGGATGTGTGACCTCCCTGGGAAGTCATTGTGTCGCGACCGTTTACGTACATTATGGATAAAACAGTCGAAATAATTTTTTTTAATGAGTTAACCGTCTACGGGGTAATCTACGTAATACCCTTCCGCTCAGAACAGGCTCACGACAACAAAAATCGCCAAATGTTCCCAGAAAATATAAAAAAAATAAGAAGAAGAAAATAGGGAATGTAAAGCTATTATTATGCTTGGGATACGATAAAATGGAACCGGAATAGAATTTCGGACTTCCTAAGCGGATTTCTCGAGGAAACAGAAGCTTAACAGAGGCGAAAAATCGCAAATTAGAGGATCTTAGAAAAAGAATTCGGCTAAAATCTCGCCAGCTCATTGCGGAGAATGAGTCTCGTTCTTTTGCCCGTTTACAATCAAATTAACCTACAATTTTGTCCAAATCCGGCAGTGCCCGAGCTACGTTGATTTCACATGTCTTATCTGGTCCAGAAAAAGATTCAGATTATTTGAGCTGAAAATCGTCTGTCAACAAGTAATCAACGAAAGAAAAACACTAAAAAGGGTGCAACATGAGGACTTCCCAGGGGGTCACCCATCCTTGTATAGCTCTCGTCAAAGCACGCTTAACTTCGGAGTTCTGATGGGATCCGGTGCATTAGTGATGGTATGATAGCACCGGAGATTGAGAGGGATGTTTATTCTTATATCCCTCGAGGCACTGATCTCGCCTAATCAGAATCATGAAGTTAAGTGTTCTTGCGCGATGTCAAAGCTAGGATGGGTGACCTCCTTGGGAAGTACTCGTGTCGTGACTGTTTACGTAAATTATAGAGAAAAAAGTCGAAATAATTGTTTTTAATGAGTTAACCTTCTCCGGAGTAATCTGCGTCATACCCTTCCGCACAGAACAGGCTCAGAACAACAAATATCGCTAAATGTTCCCAGAAAATAAAAAAAAATAAGAAGAAGAAAATAGCGAATGTAAAGCTATTATTATGCCTGGGATACGATAAAATAGAACCGGAATCGAATTTCGAACTTTCTAAGCGGATTTATCGAGGAAACGAAAGCTTAATAGAAGCCGAAAATCGCAAATTAGAGGGTCTTAGAGAAGGAATTCAGCTAAAATCTCGCCACCTCGTTGCGGAGTAATGAGTCTCGTTCGTTTGCCCGTTTAAAATCAAATTAGGCTAAAATTTTGTTCAAATCCGGCAGTGCCCGAGCTATGTTGATTTCACATGTCTTATCCGATCTCGATCGAGATTCATATGATTTGAGCCGAAAATCATCTATCAACAAGTAATCAAATATAGAAAAACACGAAAAGGGGTGCAACACGAGGGGGTCACCCATCCTAGTACTGCTCTCGTCCAAGCACGCTTAACTTCGGATTACTATGGGATCCGATGCATTAGTGCTGGTATGATTGCACCCGACATTGAGTGGGATGTTTATTCTTATATCCCTCGAGTACGTGTGGAGCGGGCGGCGATCGACAACACGCGGCACTGCTCTCGCCCAATAAGAACCATGAAGTGAAGCATTCTGGCGCAATGGCAGAGCTAGGATGGATGACCTCCCTGGGAAGTCCTCGTGTCGCGACCGTTTACGTAAATTATGGATAAAACAGTTGAAATAATTGTTTTAAATGAGTTAACCTTCTCCGGAGTAATCGGCGTCATACCCTTCCGCACAGAACCGGCTCACGACAACAAAAATCGTTAAATGTTCAAAGAAAATAGAAAAAAATAAGAAGAAGAAAATAGCGAATGTAAAGCTATTATTATGCCTGAGATACGATAAAATGAAACCGGAATCGAATTTCGGACTTCCTAAGCAGATTTCTCGAGGAAACAGAAGCTAAACAGAAGCGGAAAATCGCAAATTTGAGGGTCTTAGAGAAGGAATTCGGCTAAAATCTCGCCAGCTCATTGCGGAGTAATGAGTCTCGTTCGTTTGCCCGTTTATAATCAAGTTAGGATACAATTTTGTCCAAATCCGGCAGTGCCCGAGCTACGTTGATTTCACGTCTTATCTGGTCCCGATCGAGATTCAGATGATTTGAGCTGAAAATCGTCTGTCAACAAGTAATCAAAAATAGAAAAACACGAAAAAGGGTGCAACACGAGGTCTTCCCGGGGGGCCACCCATCCTAGTACTGCTCTCGCCCAAGCACGCTTAACTTCGGAGTTCTGATGGGATCCGGTGCATTAGTGCTGGTATGATCGCACCCGACATTGAGTGGGATTTTTATTCTTATATGCCTCGCGTACGTGTGGAGCGTGCGGCGATGGACAACACGCGGCACTGCTCTCGCCCAATCAGAACCATGAAGTTAAGCGTTCTGGCGCGATGACAGAGCTAGGATGGGTGACCTTCCTGGGAAGTCCTTGTGTCGCGACCGTTTATTTAAATTATAGCTAAAACAGTTGAAATAACTGTTTTTAATGAGTTAACTGTCTCCGGAGTAATCTGAGTCATATCCTTCCTCACAGAACCGGCTCACGACAACAAAAATCGCTAAATATTCTCAGAAAATAGAAAAATAATTAAGAAGAAGAAAATAGCGAATAGAAAGCTATTATTATTCCTGGGATACGATAAAATGGAACAGAATCGAATTTCGGACTTCCTAAGCTGATTTCTCGATGAAACAGAAGCTTAACAGAAGCGGAAAATCGCAAATTAGAGGGTATTAGAGAAGGAATTTAGCTAAAATCTCGCCAGCTCATTGCGGAGTAATGAGTCTCGTTCGTTTGCCCGTTTACAATCAAGTTAGGATACAATTTTGTCCAAATCCGGCAGTGCCCGAGCTACGTTGATTTCACGTCTTATCTCGTGCCCGAGCTACGTTGATTTCACGTCTTATCACGTCTTATATGCCTAGCGTACGTGTGGAGCGGGCGGCGATGGACAACACGCGGCACTGCTCTAGCCCAATCAAAACCTTGAAGTTAAGCGTTCTGGCGCGAAGGCAGAACTAGGATGGGTGACCTCCCTGGGATGTCCTCGTGTCGCAATTGTTTACGTAAATTATGGATAAAACAGTCGAAATAATTTTTTTTGATGAGTTAACCGTATCCGGAGTAATCTGCGTCATACCCTTCCGCACAGAACCGGCTCACGACAACAAAAATCGATAAATGTTCCCAGAAAATAGGAAAAAAATAAGAAGAAGAAAATAGCGATTGTAAAGCTATTATTATGCCTGAGATACGATAAAATGGAACCATAATCAAATTTTGGACTTCCTTAGCGGATTTCTCGAGGAAACAGAAGCTTAAAAGAAGCGGAAAATCACAAATTAGAGGGTCTTAGAGAAGGAATTTTACTAAAATCTCGTCAGCTCATTGCAGAGTAATGAGCCTCGTTCGTTTGCCCGTTTACAATCAAATTAGGCTACAATTTTTTCCAAATCCGGCAGTGCCTGAACCAAGTTGATTTCACATGTCTTATCTGGTCTCGATCGAGATTCAGATGATTTGAGCCGAAAATCGTCTGTCAACAAGTAATCAAAAATAGAAAAACACGAAAAGAGGTGCAACACGAGGACTTCCCAGGGGGTCACCCATCCTAGTACTGCTCTCGCCCAGGCTCGCTTAACTTCGGAGTTCTGATGGGATCCGGTGCATTAGTGCGGGTATGATCGCACCCGACATTGCAGTGCCCGAGCTATGTTGATTTCATATGTCTTATCTGGTCCCGATCGAGATTCAGATGATTTGAGCCGAAAATCGTCTGTCAACAAGTAATCAAAAATAGAAAAACACGTAAAGGGATGCAACACGAGGTCTTCCCGGGGGGCCACCCATCCTAGTACTGCTCTCGCCCAAGCACGCTTAACTTCGAAGTTCTGATGGGATCCGGTGCATTAGTGCTGGTATGATCGCACCCGAAATTGAGTGGGATTTTTATTCTTATATGCCTCGCGTACGTGTGGAGCGTGCGGCGATGGACAACACCCGGCACTGCTCTCGCCCAATCAGAACCATGAAGTTAAGCGTTTTGGCGCGATGACAGAGCTAGGATGGGTGACCTTCCTGGGAAGTCCTTGTGTCGCGACCGTTTATTTAAATTATAGCTAAAACAGTTGAAATAACTGTTTTTAATGAGTTAACTGTCTCCGGAGTAATCTGAGTCATATCCTTCCTCACAGAACCGGCTCACGACAACAAAAATCGCTAAATATTCTCAGAAAATAGAAAAATAATTAAGAAGAAGAAAATAGCGAATAGAAAGCTATTATTATTCCTGGGATACGATAAAATGGAACAGAATCGAATTTCGGACTTCCTAAGCTGATTTCTCGATGAAACAGAAGCTTAACAGAAGCGGAAAATCGCAAATTAGAGGGTATTAGAGAAGGAATTTAGCTAAAATCTCGCCAGCTCATTGCGGAGTAATGAGTCTCGTTCGTTTGCCCGTTTACAATCAAATTAGCCTACAATTTTGTCCAAATCCGGCAGTGTCCGAGCTACGTTGATTTCACGTCTTATCTGGTCCCGAGAGTACGTGTGGAGAAGGCGACGATGGACAACACGCGGCACTGCTCTCGCCCAATCAGAACCATAAAGTTAAGCGTTCTGGCGCGATGGCATAGCTAGGATGGGTAACCTCCCTAGGAAGTACTCGTGTCACGACCGTTTACGTAAATTATGGATAAAACAGTCGAAATAATTGTTTTTAATGAATTATCCGTATCCGGAGTAATCTACGTAATACCCTTCTGCACAGAACCGGCTCACGACAACAAAAATCGCTAAGTATTCCCAGAAAATAGAAAAAAAATAAGAAGAAGAAAATAGCGAATATAAAGCTATTATTATGCCTGTGATAAGATAAAATGGAACCGGAATCAAATTTCGGACTTTCTAATCGGATTTCTCGAGGAAACGGAAGCTTAACAGAAGCGTAAAATCACAAATTAGAGGGTTTTAGAGAAGAAATTCGGCTAAAATCTCGCCAGCTCATTGCGGAGTAATGAGTCTCGTTCGATTGCTCGTTTACAATCAAATTAGGCCACAATTTTGTCCAAATCTGGCAGTGCCCAAGCTACGTTGATTTCACATGTCTCATCTGGTCCCGATCGAGATTCAGATGATTTGAGCCGAAAATCGTCTGTCAACAAGTAATCAAAAATAGAAAAACACGAAAAGGGGTGCAACATGAGGACTTCCCAGGGGGTCACCTATTCTAGTACTGATATGATCGCACACGACATCGAGTGGGATGTTTATTCTTAAATCCTTTGAGTACGTGTGGAGCGGACAGCGATGGACAACACGCGGCACTGCTCTCGCCCAATCAGAACCATGAAGTTAAGCGTTCTGGCGCGATGGCAGAGCTAGGATGGGTAACCTCCCTGGAAAGTCCTCGTGTCGCGACCGTTTACGTAAATTATGGATAAAACAGTCGAAATGATTGTTTTTAATGAGTTAACCGTCTCCGGAGTGATCTACGTAATACCCTTCCGCACAGAACCGGCTCACGACAACAAAAATCACTAAATGTTCCAGAAAATAGAAATAAAAAATAAGAAGAATCAAATAGCGAATGTAAAGCTATTATTATGCTGGGATACGATAAAATGGAACCGGAATCAAATTTCGGACTTCCTAAACGGATTTCTCGAAGAAACGAAAGCTTAACAGAAGCGAAAAATCGCAAATTAGAGGGTCTTAGAGAAGGAATTCGGCTAAAATCTCGCCAGCTCATTGCGGAGTAATGAGTCTCGTTCGTTTGCCCGTTCACAATCAAATTAGCCTACAATTTTGTCAAAATCCGGCAGTGCCCGAGCCACGTTGATTTCACATGTCTTATCTGGTCCCGATCTAGATTCAGATGATTTGAGCCGAAAATCGTCTGTCAAAAAGTAATCAAAAATAGAAAAATACGAAAAAGGGTGTAACACGAGGACTTTCCATGGGGTCACCCATCCTAGTACTGCTCTCACCCAAGCACACTTAACTTCGGAGTTCTTATGGGATCCGGTGCATTAGTGCTGGTATGATCACACACGACATCGAGTGGGATGTTTATTATTATATCCTTCGAGTACTTGTGGAGCGGACGGCGATGGACAACACGCGGCACTATTCTCGCCCAATCAGAACCATGAAGTTAAGCGTTCTGGCGCGATGGCAGAGCTAGGATGGGTGACCTCCTTGGGCAGTCCTCGTGTCGCGACCGTTTACGTAAATTATGGCTAAATAATCGAAATAATTATTTTTAATGAGTTAACCGTCTCCGAAGTAATCTACGTTATACCCTTCCGCAGAGAACTGGCTCACGACAACAAAAATTGCTAAATGTTCCCAGAAAATAGGAAAAAAATAACAAGAAGAAAATAACGAATGTAAAGCTATTATTATTCCTGGGATACGATAAAATGGAATTGGAATCGAATTTCGGACTTCCTAAACGGATTTCTCGAGAAAACAGAAGCTTAACAGAAGCGTAAAATTGCAAATTAGAGGGTCTTAGAGAAAGAATTCGGCTAAACTCTCGCCAGCTCATTGCGGAGTGACGAGTCTTGTTCGTTTGCCCGTTTATAATAAGATTAGGCTACAATTTTGTCCAAATCCGGCAGTACCCGAGCTACGCAGATTTCACATGTCTTATCTGGTCCCGATCGAGATTCAGATGATTTGAGCCGAAAATCGTCTGTCAACAAGTAATCAAAAACAGAAAAACACGAAAAGGGGTGCAACACGAGGACTTTCCAGGGGGTCACCCATCCTAGTACTGCTCTCTCCCAAGCACGCTTAACTTCGGAGTTATGATGCGATCCGGTGCATTAGTGCTGGTATGATCGCTCCCGACATTGAGTGGGATGTTTATTCTTATATCCCTTAAGTACGTGTGGAGCGGGCAGTGATGGACAACACGCGGCACTGCTCTCGCCCAGTAAGAGCCATGAAGTTAAGCGTTCTTGCGCGATGGCAGAGAGCTAGGATGGGTGTCCTCCTTGGGAAGTCCTCGTGTCACGACCGTTAACATAAATTATGGATAAAACAGTCGAAATAATTGTTTATAATGAGTTAAACGTCTCTGGAGTAATCTACATAATACCTTTCCGCACAGAACCGGCTCACGACAACAAAAATCGTTAAATGTTCGCAGAAAATAGAAAAAAAATAAGAAGAAGAAAATAGTGAATGTAACGCTATTATTATGCCTGGGATACGATAAAATGGAACCGAAATCGAATTTCGAACTTACTAAGCGGATTTCTCGAGGAAACGGAAGCTTAACAGAAGCGGAAAATCGCAAATTAGAGAGTCTTAGAGAAGGAATTCGGCTAGGATGGGTGACCTCATTGGGAAGACCTCGTGTCGCGACCGTTTACGTAAAGTATGGATAAAAGAGTCGAAATAATTGTTTTTAATTAGTTAACCGTCTCCGGAGTAATCTGCATCATACCCCCTTCCGTACAGAACCGGCTCACGACAACAAAAGTCGATAAATGTTCCCACAAAATAGAAAAAAAATAAGAAGAATAAATAGCGAATGTAAAGCTATTATTATGCCTGAGATACGATAAAATGGAACCGGAATCGAATTTAGAACTTCCTAAGCGGATTTCTCGAGGAAACGGAAGCTTAACAGAAGCGTTAAATCGCATATTAGAGGGTCTTAGAGAAAGAATTCGGCTAAAATCTCGTCAGCTCATAACATAGTAATGAGTCTCGTTCGTTTGCCCGTTTACAATCAAATTAGCCTACAATTTTTTCTAAATCCGGCATTGCCCGAGCTACGTTGATTTCTAATGTCTTATCTGGTCTCGATCCAGATTCAGATGATTTGAGCCAAAAATCTTCTGTCAACAAGTAATAAAAAATATAAAAACACGAAAAGGGGTGCAATACGAGGAGGACTTCCCAGGGGGTCACCCATTCTAGTACTGCTCTCGCCCAAGAACGCTTAACTTCGCAGTTCTGATGGGATCTGGGGCATTAGTGCTGGTATGATGGCACCCGACATTGAGTGGGATGTTTATTCTTATATCCCTCGAGTACGTGTGGAGCGGGCGGCGATGGACAACACGCGGCAGTACTCTCGCCCAATCAGAACCATAAAGTTATCGTTCTGGAGCGATGGCAGAGCTAGGATGGGTGACCTCCTTGGGAAGTCCTCGTGTCGCGACCGTTTACGTAAATTATGGATAAAACAGTCGAAATAATTGTTTTTAATGAGTTAACCTTCTCCGGAGTAATATGTGTCATACCCTTCCGCACAGAACCCGCTCACGACAACAAAAATCGCTAAATGTTCGCAGAAAATAGGAAAAAAATAAGAAGAAGGAAATAGCGAATGTAAAGCTATTATTATAAACCTAGGATACGATAAAATGGAACCGGAATCGAATTTCGAACTTCCTAAGCGGATTTCTCGAGGAAACGAAAGCTTAACAGAAGCAGTGAATCGCAAATTAGAGGGTCTTAGAGATGGAATTCGGCTAAAATCTCGACAGCTCATTGCGTACTAATGAGTCTCGTTCGTTTGCCCATTTACAATCAAACTAGCCTAAAATTTTTTCCAAATCCAGCAGTGCCCGAGCTACGTTGATTTTACAAGTCTTATCTGGTCCCCATCGAGATTCAGATGATTTGATCCGAAAATCGTCTGTCAACAAGTAATCAAAAATAGAAAAACACGAAAAAGGATGCAACACGAGGATTCCCAGGGGGTCTACCATCCTAGTACTGCTCTCGCCCAAGCATGCTTAACTTCGGAGTTCTGATGGGATCCGATGCATTAGTGCTGGTATAATCGCACCCGACATTGAGTGGGATGTTTATTCTTATATCCCTCGAGAACGTGTGGTGCGGGCGGCGATGGACAACACACGGCACTGCTCTCGCCCATTCAGAACCATGAAGTTAAGTGTTCTGTCGCGATGGCAGAGCTAGGATGGGTGACCTCCCTGGGATGTCCTCGTGTCGCGACCTTTACGTAAATTATAGCTAAAACAGTCGAAATAATTGTTTTTAATGAGTTAACCGTCTCCGGAGTAATCTGCGTCATACCCTTCCGCACAGAACCGGCTCACTACAACAAAAATCGCTAAATGTTCCCAGAAAATAGAAAAATAATAAGAAGAAGAAAATAGTGAATGTGAAGCTATTTTTATGCCAGGGATACGTTAAAATGGAACCGGAATCGAATTTCGAACTTCCTAAGCGGATTTCTCGAGGAAACGGAACCTTAACAGAAGCGGTAAATCGCAAATTAGAGGGTCTTAGAGAAGAAATTTAGCTAAAATCTCGCGAGCACTTTGCGGAGTAATGATTCTCGTCCGTTTGCCCGTTTACAATAAAATTAGCCTACTAATTTGTCCAAATCCGGCAGTACCCGAGCTACGCTGATTTCACATGTCTTATTTAATCCCGATCGAGATTCAGATGATTTGAGCCGAAAATCGTCCATCAAAAATTAATCAAAAATAGAAAAACACGAAAAGGTGTACAACACGAGGACTTCACAGGGGGTCACCCATCCTAGTACTGCTCTCTCCCAAGCATGCTTAACTTCAGAGTTATGATGGGATCCGGTGCATTAGTGCTAATATGATCGCACCAGACATTGAGTGGGATGTTTATTCTTATATCCCTTAAGTACGTGTGGAGCGAGCGGCGATGGACAACACGCGGCACTGCTCTCGCCCAATCATAACCATGAAGTTAAGCGTTCTGGCGCGATGGCAGTGCTAGGATGGGTGACCTCCCCTGGGAAGACCACGTGTCGCGACTGTTTACATAAATTATGGATAAAACAGTCGAAATAATTGTTTTTAATGAGTTAACCGTCTCCAGAGTAATATGCGTCATACCCTTCCGCACAGAACCGGCTCACGACAACAAAAATCGATAAATGTTCCCAAAAAATAGAAAAAAAATAAGAGGAAGAAATAGCGAATATAAAGCTATTATTATGCCTGGGATACGATAAAATGGAACAGGAATCGAATTTAGAACTTCCTAAGCGGATTTCTCGAGAAAACGGAAGCTTAACAGAAGCGGTAAATCGCAAATTAGTGAGTCTTAGAGAAGGAATTCGGCTAAAATCTCGTTAGCTCATTGCGTAGTAAAAAGTCTCGGTCGTTTGCCCGTTTACAATCAAATTAGCCTACAATTTTGTCCAAATCCGGCAGTGCCCGAGCTACGTTGATTTCTCATGTCTTATCTTGTCCCGATCCAGATTCAGATGATTTGAGCTGAAAATAGTCTGTCAACAAGTAATCAAAAATAGAAAAACACGAAAAGGTGTGCAACACGAGGACTTCCTTGGGGTTCAACCATCCTAGTACTGCTCTCGTCCAAACACGCTTAACTTCGGAGTTCTAATGGGATCCGGTGCATTGGTGCTGGTATGATCGCACCCTACCTTGAGTAGGATGTATATTCTAATATCCCTCGAGTACGTGTGAAGCGGGCGGCGATGGACAACACGCGGCACTGCTCTCGCCCAATCATAACCATGACGTTAAGCGTTCTGGCGCGATGGCAGAGCTAGGATGGGCGACCTCCCTGGGAAGACCTCGTGTCGCGACCGTTTACGTAAATTATGGATAAAACAGTTGAAATAATTGTTTTTAATTAGTTAACCTTCTCCGGAGTAATCTGCGTCATACCCTTCCGCACAAAACCGCCTCACGACAACAAAAATCGCAAAATTATCCCAGAAAATAGAAAAAAAAATAAGAAGAAGGAAATAGCGAATGTAAAGCTATTATTATGCCTGGGATACGATAAAATGGAACCAGAATCGAATTTCGAACTTCCTAAGCGGATTTCTCGAGGAAACGGAAGCTTAACAGAAGCGGTAAATCTTAAATTAGAGGGTCTTAAAGAAGAAATTTAGCTAAAATATCGCCAGTTCTTTGCGGATTAATGAGTCTCGTTCGTTTGCCCGTTTACAATCAAATTAGCCTATAATTTTTTCCAAATCCGGCAGTGCCCGAGATACGTTGATTTCACATGTCTTATCTGGTCCCGATAGAGATTCACACGATTTGAGCCGAAAATCGTCTGTCCACAAGTAATAAAAAATAGAAAAACACGAAAAGGGGTGCAACACGAGGACTTCCCAAGGGGTCATCCATCCTAGTACTGCTCTCGCCCAAGCACGCTTAACTTCGGAGTTCAGATGGGATCCGATGCATTAGTACTGGTATATACACACCCGGACTTTGAGTGGGATGTTTATTCTTATATCCCTCGAGTACGTGTGGAGCGGGCGGCGATAGACAACACGCGGCACTTCTCTCGCCCAATCATAACCATGAAGTTGAGCGTTCTGGCGCGATGGCAGAGCTAGGATGGGTGACCTCCCTGGGAAGTCCTTCTGTCGCGACTGTTTACGTAAATTATGGCAAAAACAGTCGAAATAATTTTTTTTAATGAGTTAACCGTCTCCGGAGTAATCTGCGTCATACTCTTCCGCACAGAACCGGTTCACGACAACAAAAATCGCTAAATGTTCCCATAAAATAGGAAAAATATAAGAAGAAGGAAATATCGAATGTAAAGCTATTATTATAAACCTAGGATACGATAAAATGGAACCGGAATCGAATTTCAAACTTCCTAAGCGGATTTATCGAGGAAACGAAAGCTTAACAGAAGCAGTGAATCGCAAATTAGAGTTTCTTAGAGAAGGAATTCGGCTAAAATCTTGTCAGCTCATTGCGTACTAATGAGTATCGTTTGTTTGCCCGTTTACAATCAAACTAGCCTAAAATTTTGACCAAATCCGGCAGTGCCCGAGCTACGTTGATTTTACAAGTCTTATCTGGTCCCGATCGAGATTCAGATGATTTGATCCGAAAATCGTCTGTCAACAAGTAATCAAAAATAGAAAAACACGAAAAGGGATGCAACACGAGGACTTCCCAGGGGGTCAACCATCCTAGTACTGCTCTCGCCCAAGCATGCTTAACTTCGGAGTTCTGATGGGATCCGATGCATTAGTGCTGGTATGATCACACCCGACATTGAGTGGGATGTTTATTCTTATATCCCTCGAGAACGTGTGGTGCGGGCGGCGATGGACAACACACGGCACTGCTCTCGCCCATTCAGAACCATGAAGTTAAGTGTTCTGTCGCGATGGCAGAGCTAGGATGGGTGACCTCCCTGGGATGTCCTCGTGTCGCGACCGTTTACGTAAATTTTAGCTAAAACAGTCGAAATAATTGTTTTTAATGAGTTAACCGTCTCTGGAGTAATCTGCGTCATACCCTTCCGCACAGAACCGGCTCACTACAACAAAAATCGCTAAATGTTCCCAGAAAATAGAAAAATAATAAGAAGAAGGAAATAGTGAATGTAAAGCTATTTTTATGCCGGGGATACGTCAAAATGGAACCGGAATCGAATTTCGAACTTCCTAAGCGGATTTCTCGAGGAAACGGAACCTTAACAGAAGCGGTAAATCGCAAATTAGAGGGTCTTAGAGAAGAAATTTAGCTAAAATCTCGCGAGCACTTTGCGGAGTAATGATTCTCGTCCGTTTGCCCGTTTACAATCAAATTAGCCTATAATTTTGTCCAAATCCGGCAGTGCCCGAGCTACGTTGATTTCACATGTCTTATCTGGTCCCGATAGAGATTCACATGATTTGAGCCGAAAATCGTCGGTCCACAAGTAATAAAAAATAGAAAAACACGAAGAGGGGTGCAACAAGAGGACTTCCCAGGGGGTCACCCATCCTAGTACTGCTCTCGCCCAAGCACGCTTAACTTCAGAGTTAAGATGGGATCCGATGCATTAGTCCTGGTATGAACACACATGGACATTATGTGGGATGTTTATTCTTATATCCCTCGAGTACGTGTGGAGCGGGCGACGATAGACAACACGCGGCACTTCTCTCGCCCAATCAAAAGCATGAAGTTAAGCGTTCTGGCGCAATGGCAGAGCAAGGATGGGTGACCTCCATGGGAAGTCCTCGTGTCGCGACCGTTTACGTAAATTATGGCAAAAACAGTCGAAATAATTGTTTTTAATGAGTTAACCGTCTCCGGAGTAATCTGCGTCATACCCTTCCGCACAGAACCGGTTCACGACAACAAAAATCGCTAAATGTTCCCAGAAAATAGGAAAAATATAAGAAGAAGGAAATAGCGAATGTAAAGCTATTATTATAAACCTAGGATACGATAAAATGGAACCGGAATCGAATTTCAAACTTCCTAAGCGGATTTCTCGAGGAAACGAAAGCTTAACAGAAGCAGTGAATCGCAAATTAGAGGGTCTTAGAGAAGGAATTCGGCTAAAATCTCTTCAGCTCATTGCGTACTAATGAGTCTCGCTCGTTTGCCCGTTTACAATCAAACTAGCCTAAAATTATGTCCAAATCTGGCAGTGCCCGAGCTACGTTGATTTTACAAGTCTTATCTGGTCCCGATCGAGATTCAGATGATTTGATCCGAAATATGTCTGTCAACAAGTAATCAAAAATAGAAAAACACGAAAAGGAGTGCAACACGAGGACTTCCCAGGGGGTCAACCATCCTAGTACTGCTCTCGCCCAGGCACACTTAACTTCGGAGTTCTGATGGGATCTGGTGCATTAGTGCTGGTATGATCGCACCCGACATTGAGTGGGATGTTTATTCTTATATCTTTCGAGTACGTGTGGAGCGGGCGGCGAGGGACAACACGCGGCACTGCTCTCGCCCATTCAGAACCATGAAGTTAAGTGTTCTGTCGCGATGGCAGAGCTAGGATGGGTGACCTCCCTGGGATGTCCTCGTGTCGCGACCTTTACGTAAATAATAGCTAAAACAGTCGAAATAATTGTTTTTAATGAGTTAACCGTCTCCGGAGTAATCTGCGTCATACTCTTCCGCACAGAACCGGCTCACTACAACAAAAATCGCTAAATGTTCCCAGAAAATAGAAAAATAATAAGAAGAAGGAAATAGTGAATGTGAAGCTATTTTTATGCCAGGGATACGTTAAAATGGAACCGGAATCGAATTTCGAACTTCCTAAGCGGATTTCTCGAGGAAACGGAACCTTAACAGAAGCGGTAAATCGCAAATTAGAGGGTCTTAGAGAAGAAATTTAGCTAAAATCTCGCGAGCACTTTGCGGAGTAATGATTCTCGTCCGTTTGCCCGTTTACAATAAAATTAGCCTACTAATTTGTCCAAATCCGGCAGTACCCGAGCTACGCTGATTTCACATGTCTTATTTAATCCCGATCGAGATTCAGATGATTTGAGCCGAAAATCGTCCGTCAAAAATTAATCAAAAATAGAAAAACACGAAAAGGTGTACAACACGAGGACTTCACAGGGGGTCACCCATCCTAGTACTGCTCTCTCCCAAGCATGCTTAACTTCAGAGTTATGATGGGATCCGGTGCATTAGTGCTAATATGATCGCACCAGACATTGAGTGGGATGTTTATTCTTATATCCCTTAAGTACGTGTGGAGCGAGCGGCGATGGACAACACGCGGCACTGCTCTCGCCCAATCATAACCATGAAGTTAAGCGTTCTGGCGCGATGGCAGTGCTAGGATGGGTGACCTCCCCTGAGAAGGCCACGTGTCGCGACTGTTTACATAAATTATGGATAAAACAGTCGAAATAATTGTTTTTAATGAGTTAACCGTCTCCAGAGTAATCTGCGTCATACCCTTCCGCACAGAACCGGCTCACGACAACAAAAATCGATAAATTTTCCCAAAAAATAGAAAAAAAATAAGAAGAAGAAATAGCGAATATAAAGCTATTATTATGCCTGGGATACGATAAAATGGAACAGGAATCGAATTTAGAACTTCCTAAGCGGATTTCTCGAGAAAACGGAAGCTTAACAGAAGCGGTAAATCGCAAATTAGTGAGTCTTAGAGAAGGAATTCGGCTAAAATCTCGTTAGCTCATTGCGTAGTAAAGAGTCTCGGTCGTTTGCCCGTTTACAATCAAATTAGCCTACAATTTTGCCCAAATCCGGCAGTGCCCGAGCTACGTTGATTTCTCATGTCTTATCTTGTCCCGATCCAGATTCAGATGATTTGAGCTGAAAATAGTCTGTCAACAAGTAATCAAAAATAGAAAAACACGAAAAGGTGTGCAACACGAGGACTTCCTTGGGGTTCAACCATCCTAGTACTGCTCTCGTCCAAGCACGCTTAACTTCGGAGTTCTAATGGGATCCGGTGCATTGGTGCTGGTATGATCGCACCCTACCTTGAGTAGGATGTATATTCTAATATCCCTCGAGTACGTGTGAAGCGGGCGGCGATGGACAACACGCGGCACTGCTCTCGCCCAATCATAACCATGACGTTAAGCGTTCTGGTGCGATGGCAGAGCTAGGATGGGCGACCTCCCTGGGAAGACCTCGTGTCGCGACCGTTTACGTAAATTATGGATAAAACAGTTGAAATAATTGTTTTTAATTAGTTAACCTTCTCCGGAGTAATCTGCGTCATACCCTTCCGCACAAAACCGCCTCACGACAACAAAAATCGCAAAATTATCCCAGAAAATAGAAAAAAAAATAAGAAGAAGGAAATAGCGAATGTAAAGCTATTATTATGCCTGGGATACGATAAAATGGAACCGGAATCGAATTTCGAACTTCCTAAGCGGATTTCTCGAGGAAATGGAAGCTTAACAGAAGCGGTAAATCTTAAATTAGAGGGTCTTAAAGAAGAAATTTAGCTAAAATATCGCCAGTTCTTTGCGGATTAATGATTCTCGTCCGTTTGCCCGTTTACAATCAAATTAGCCTATAATTTTTTCCAAATCCGGCAGTGCCCGAGATACGTTGATTTCACATGTCTTATCTGGTCCCGATAGAGATTCACATGATTTGAGCCGAAAATCGTCTGTCCACAAGTAATAAAAAATAGAAAAACACGAAAAGGGGTGCAACACGAGGACTTCTCAGGGGGTCATCCATCCTAGTACTGCTCTCGCCCAAGCACGCTTAACTTCGGAGTTCAGATGGGATCCGATGCATTAGTGCTGGTATGAACACACCCGGACTTTGAGTGGGATGTTTATTCTTATATCCCTCGAGTACGTGTGGAGCGGGCGGCGATAGACAACACGCGGCACTTCTCTCGCCCAATCATAACCATGAAGTTGAGCGTTCTGGCGCGATGGCAGAGCTAGGATGGGTGACCTCCCTGGGAAGTCCTTCTGTCGCGACCGTTTACGTAAATTATGGCAAAAACAGTCGAAATAATTTTTTTTAATGAGTTAACCGTCTCCGGAGTAATCTGCGTCATACTCTTCCGCACAGAACCGGTTCACGACAACAAAAATCGCTAAATGTTCCCATAAAATAGGAAAAATATAAGAAGAAGGAAATATCGAATGTAAAGCTATTATTATAAACCTAGGATACGATAAAATGGAACCGGAATCGAATTTCAAACTTCCTAAGCGGATTTCTCGAGGAAACGAAAGCTTAACAGAAGCAGTGAATCGCAAATTAGAGTTTCTTAGAGAAGGAATTCGGCTAAAATCTTGTCAGCTCATTGCGTACTAATGAGTCTCGTTTGTTTGCCCGTTTACAATCAAACTAGCCTAAAATTTTGACCAAATCCGGCAGTGCCCGAGCTACGTTGATTTTACAAGTCTTATCTGGTCCCGATCGAGATTCAGATGATTTGATCCGAAAATCGTCTGTCAACAAGTAATCAAAAATAGAAAAACACGAAAAGGGATGCAACACGAGGACTTCCCAGGGGGTCAACCATCCTAGTACTGCTCTCGCCCAAGCATGCTTAACTTCGGAGTTCTGATGGGATCCGATGCATTAGTGCTGGTATGATCGCACCCGACATTGAGTGGGATGTTTATTCTTATATCCCTCGAGAACGTGTGGTGCGGGCGGCGATGGACAACACACGGCACTGCTCTCGCCCATTCAGAACCATGAAGTTAGGTGTTCTGTCGCGATGGCAGAGCTAGGATGGGTGACCTCCCTGGGATGTCCTCGTGTCGCGACCATTTACGTAAATTTTAGCTAAAACAGTCGAAATAATTGTTTTTAATGAGTTAACCGTCTCTGGAGTAATCTGCGTCATACCCTTCCGCACAGAACCGGCTCACTACAACAAAAATCGCTAAATGTTCCCAGAAAATAGAAAAATAATAAGAAGAAGGAAATAGTGAATGTAAAGCTATTTTTATGCCGGGGATACGTCAAAATGGAACCGGAATCGAATATCGAACTTCCTAAGCGGATTTCTCGAGGAAACGGAACCTTAACAGAAGCGATAAATCGCAAATTAGAGGGTCTTAGAGAAGAAATTTAGCTAAAATCTCGCGAGCACTTTGCGGAGTAATGATTCTCGTCCGTTTGCCCCGTTTACAATCAAATTAGCCTATAATTTTGTCCAATCCGGCAGTGCCCGAGCTACGTTGATTTCACATGTCTTATCTGGTCCCGATAGAGATTCACATGATTTGAGCCGAAAATCGTCGGTCCACAAGTAATAAAAAATAGAAAAACACGAAGAGGGGTGCAACAAGAGGACTTCCCAGGGGGTCACCCATCCTAGTACTGCTCTCGCCCAAGCACGCTTAACTTCAGAGTTAAGATGGGATCCGATGCATTAGTCCTGGTATGAACACACATGGACATTATGTGGGATGTTTATTCTTATATCCCTCGAGTACGTGTGGAGCGGGCGACGATAGACAACACGCGGCACTTCTCTCGCCCAATCATAAGCATGAAGTTAAGCGTTCTGGCGCAATGGCAGAGCAAGGATGGGTGACCTCCATGGGAAGTCCTCGTGTCACGACCGTTTACGTAAATTATGGCAAAAACAGTCGAAATAATTGTTTTTAATGAGTTAACCGTCTCCGGAGTAATCTGCGTCATACCCTTCCGCACAGAACCGGTTCACGACAACAAAAATCGCTAAATGTTCCCAGAAAATAGGAAAAATATAAGAAGAAGGAAATAGCGAATGTAAAGCTATTATTATAAACCTAGGATACGATAAAATGGAACCGGAATCGAATTTCAAACTTCCTAAGCGGATTTCTCGAGGAAACGAAAGCTTAACAGAAGCAGTGAATCGCAAATTAGAGGGTCTTAGAGAAGGAATTCGGCTAAAATCTCTTCAGCTCATTGCGTACTAATGAGTCTCGCTCGTTTGCCCGTTTACAATCAAACTAGCCTAAAATTATGTCCAAATCTGGCAGTGCCCGAGCTACGTTGATTTTACAAGTCTTATCTGGTCCCGATCGAGATTCAGATGATTTGATCCGAAATATGTCTGTCAACAAGTAATCAAAAATAGAAAAACACGAAAAGGAGTGCAACACGAGGACTTCCCAGGGGGTCAACCATGCTAGTACTGCTCTCGCCCAGGCACACTTAACTTCGGAGTTCTGATGGGATCTGGTGCATTAGTGCTGGTATGATCGCACCCGACATTGAGTGGGATGTTTATTCTTATATCTTTCGAGTACGTGTGGAGCGGGCGGCGAGGGACAACACGCGGCACTGCTCTCGCCCATTCAGAACCATGAAGTTAAGTGTTATGTCGCGATGGCAGAGCTAGGATGGGTGACCTCCCTGGGATGTCCTCGTGTCGCGACCGTTTACGTAAATTATAGCTAAAACAGTCGAAATAATTGTTTTTAATGAGTTAATCGTCTCCGGAGTAATCTGCGTCATACCCTTCCGCACAGAACCGGCTCACTACAACAAAAATCGCTAAATGTTCCCAGAAAATAGAAAAATAATAAGAAGAAGGAAATAGTGAATGTAAAGCTATTTTTATGCCTGGGATACGTTAAAATGGAACCGGAATCGAATTTCGAACTTCATAAGCGAATTTCTCGAGGAAACGGAACCTTAACAGAAGCGGTAAATCGCAAATTAGAGGGTCTTAGAGAAGAAAGTTAGCTAAAATCTCGCGAGCACTTTGCGGAGTAATGAGTCTCGTCCGTTTGCGCGTTTACAATAAAATTAGCCTACTAATTTGTCCAAATCCGGCAGTACCCGAGCTACGCTGATTTCACATGTCTTATTTGGTCCCGATCGAGATTCAGATGATTTGAGCCGAATCGTCCGTCAAAAAGTAATCAAAAATAGAAAAACACGAAAAGGTGTACAACACGAGGACTTCACAGGGGGTCACCCATCCTAGTACTGCTCTCTCCCAAGCACGCTTAACTTCAGAGTTATGATGGGATCCGGTGCATTAGTGCTGGTATGATCGCACCAGACATTGAGTGGGATGTTTATTCTTATATTCCTTAAGTACGTGTGGAGCGGGCGGCGATGGACAACAAGCGGCAGTGCTCTCGCCCAATCATAACCATGAAGTTAAGCGTTCTGGCGCGATGGCAGTGCTAGGATGGGTGACCTCCCCTGGGAAGACGACGTGTCGCGACCGTTTACATAAATTATGGATAAAACAGTCGAAATAATTGTTTATAATGAGTTAACCGTCTTTAGAGTAATCTGCGTCATACCCTTCCGCACAGAACCGGCTCACGACAACAAAAATCGATAAATGTTCCCAAAAAATAGAAAAAAAATAAGAAGAAGAAATAGCGAATATAAAGCTATTATTATGCCTGGGATACGATAAAATGGAACAGGAATCAAATTTAGAACTTCCTAAGCGGATTTCTCGAGAAAACGGAAGCTTAACAGAAGCGGTAAATCGCAAATTAGTGAGTCTTAGAGAAGGAATTCGGCTAAAATCTCGTCAGCTCATTGCGTAGTAAAGAGCCTCGGTCGTTTGCCCGTTTACAATCAAATTAGCCTACAATTTTGTCCAAATCCGGCAGTGCCCGAGCTACGTTGATTTCTCATGTCTTATCTTGTCCCGATCCAGATTCAGATGATTTGAGCGGAAAATAGTCTGTCAACAAGTAATCAAAAATAGAAAAACACGAAAAGGTGTGCAACACGAGGACTTCCCTGGGGTTCACCCATCCTAGTACTGCTCTCGTCCAAGCACGCTTAACTTCTGAGTTCTAATGGGATCCGGTGCATTGGTACTGGTATGATCGCACCCGACCTTGAGTTGGATGTATATTCTAATATCCCTCGAGTACGTGTGGAGCGGGCGGCGATGGACAACACGCGGCACTGCTCTCGCCCAATCATAACCTTGACGTTAAGCGTTCTGGCGCGATGGCAGAGCTAGGATGGGTGACCTCCCTCGGAAGTCCTCGTGTCGCGACCATTTGCGTAAATTATTGCAAAAACAGTCGAAATAATTATTTTTAATGAGTTAACCGTCTCCGGAGTAATCTGCGTCATACCCTTCTGCACAGAACCGGCTCACGACAACAAAAATCGCTAAATGTTCCCAGAAAATAGAAAAAAAATAAGAAGAAGAAAATAGCGAATGTAAAGCTATTATTATGCCAGGGATATGATTAAAATGGAACCGGAATCAAATTTCGAACTGGCTAAGCGGATTTCTCGAGGAAATGGAAGCTTAACAGAAACGGAAAATCGCAAATTAGAGGGTCTTAGAAAAGGAATTCGGCTAAAATCTCGTCAGCTCATTGCGGATTAATGACTCTCGTTCGTTTGCCCTGTTACAATAAAATTAACCTACAATTTTGTCCAAATCAGGCAGTGCCCGAGCTACGTTGATTTCACATGTCTTATTTTTTCCCGATCGAGATTCAGATGATTTGAGCCGAAAATCGTCTGTCAACAAGTAATACATCAAAAATAGAAAAACACAAAAATGGGTGCAACACGACGACTTCCCAGGGAGTCATCCATCCTAGTACTGCTCTCGCCCAAGCACGCTTAACTTCGGAGTTCTGATAGGATCCAGTTCATTAGTGCTGGCATTAACGCACCCGACATTGACTGGGATGTTTGTTCTTATATCCCTCGAGCACGTATGGAGCGGGCGACGATGGACAACACTGCGGCACTTCTCTCGCCCAATCATAACCATGAAGTTAAGCGTTCTAGCGCGATGGTAGAGCTAGGATGGGCGACCTCCCTGGGAAGACCTCGTGTCACGACCGTTTTACGTAAATTATGGATAAAACAGTTGAAATAATTTTTTTAATTAGTTAACCTTCTCCGGAGTAATCTGCGTCATACCCTTCCGCACAAAAACCGCCTCACGACAACAAAATCGCAAAATAATCCCAGAAAATAGAAAAAAAAATAAGAAGAAGGAAATAGCGAATGTAAAGCTATTATTATGCCTGGGATACAATAAATGGAACCGGAATCGAATTTCGAACTTCCTAAGCGGATTTCTCGAGGAAACGGAAGCTTGACAGGAGGCGGTAAATCTTAAATTAGAGGGTTCTTAGAGAAAGAAATTTAGCTAAAATATCGCACGCAGCTCTTTGCGGAGTAATGATTCTCGTCCTTTGCCCGTTTACAATCAAATTAGCCTATAATTTTGTCCAAATCCTGCAGTGCCCGAGCTAACGTTGATTTTACATGTCCTTGTCTGGTCCCGATAGAGATTCACATGATTTGAGCCGAAAAATCGTCTGTCCACAAGTAATAAAAAATAGAAAAACACGAAGAGGGGTGCAACACAAGGACTTCCCAGGGGGTCACCCATCCTAGTACTGCTCTCGCCCAAGCACGCTTAACTTCGGAGTTCAGATGGGATATGATGCATTAGTGCTGGTATGAACACACCCGGACATTGAGTGGGATATTTATTCTTAAATCCCTCGAGTACGTGTGGAGCGGGCGGCGGGCGATGGACAACACGCGGCACTTCTCTCGCCAATCATAACCATGAAGTTAAGCGTTCTGGCGCGATGGCAGAGCTAGGATGGGTGACCTCCCTGGGAAGTACTCGTGTCGCGACCGTTTACGTAAATTATGTCAAAAACAGTCGAAATAATTGTTTTTAATGAGTTAACCGTCTCCGGAGTAATCTGCGTCATACCCTTCCG